>NC_059285.1:27698107-27702984 GCF_017591435.1 Portunus trituberculatus
CCTGGCGAGCTAGGCTAGAGGGGGCTTAGGCCCCTGCTCTGCCCTTTCGAGGGGGAGAGGGCTACCCATGCTAGTACGGTCGCCAGTGAGGGGCCAGACTAAATGGTTCCTACGTAGATTGCCAGTGGACCAGCGGAGCCACCCGCTGGAGGGATCGCCCAATAGGGGCCGTCCTGTGCTGGATGGTTGGGTGTCCAGGCTGGGATGCTTTGGGAGGGGGGTCTCAGCTCTGTCGTGGACAAACATTCGTATCATGTGGGGCCTGTTTTTAAAACGACTGGTCCGCATGGGGACGAGGTACCTCGTCCACGGCAGCCAGCGCTCCCTCCCATTGTAGTCCCAGTAGGTGGTTTCCCTTGCCCCTGGAGCCAATTTTTTGTGTAGCTGTTTTTTATGGGAAAACACAAAAAACATTCAGGTTCTCGTGAGGTGGCTGACCTGGCCCACGAGACGTCATCTTCAGGTCTGAGTAAGGAGGAGGATTCCCCTCCACAAGGGCCTCCCACAGCAGTCTCCTGTTCTGGAAGTTCTTCTGAGGGATGCATTTCTGCTGCATATGACTCTCTTGTAATGGTAAATGTTAATCCATCATTTTCCTATCATGCCTTGCACTCACTTCTCAAGGCGTATGGTACGGTTGTTTGCATTCAACTGGTTTATGATAAGGACTTTCCTTCTAACCGCTGCTATGTGACGTTTATATCATGTGATGAAACCCGTTTAGCTTATGAACATGTAGCAACTCTGCCCCTCGCCGGTTTGTGGCGTACTATAGAAATGGGCGTGGGAACTTCATTCATGTCTCCCGGTATCTTGCCAAAGAAATTGGCACCATTCCTGAGGGAAACCTCAAGAAATATGGTAAAGGGGTGCTAGTGCCAGCTAAAGATATTACACAAGCGAGGATGTTGCAACATTTCCTATGCCCTACTGACAGCATGTTTGAGACTGTTAAGGCTCATCCAACCTTTAATTCTAGTAAAGGTTGTGTTTATAGTCAAGACCCTTATGAATTTCCAGAGGAGGAAATACTAGCAATGTGTCCTACCTCTGTGCAAAAGGTAACTAAGATGAGGAACTCCTCCAACATGGTCCTTCTCACCTTTTTTGGCTCCACCCTCCCTGACCGTGTTAATATCGGACCTATTAATCTTAGGGTGAGGCGTTTTATTTCCCGTCCTCTTCAGTGCTTCTCATGCTATGGGTACGGTCACGGCAAAAGCTCGTGTAAGGAAGCTTCCCAATGTGGTAATTGCTCTGCACTCGATTCACATTTAGAGGAGCATTGCAATGGTGCAGCTTATTGTTTCCATTGCCGTGATGCTCATCAGGTACGTTCCAGGCAATGTCCCAGGTATCGCCTGGAGCAGGACATTCTAGAACTTGCTAAAACACAGTTCATAAGCCTAGGTAGCGCCCGCCGTGAACTCCTGTACCGCCAGAAGGACGGTACTGGTGTACGTGATCGTGAGTCCTCGAGGGACCGTTCTGCAATGGTAGCTTCAGTAGTTTCTTTCCAGCCTCCTGTGACGCCCTCCGTCTCAGATCGGGCTTCTTGTGATGAGGACGGTCTGAGCATGGAGACGTCCGATGATATTGTCACAGCCGTCACTCGTGGACCCACTGTATAGGAAAGTGCAGTCCAGCCTGATCTTCGTCCTCCGAGGACCGATAAAAGTGATGATAGTTCGCATCACCCACCGATAAGCCGAAAGGCTGCGGTCCAACCCCCGGTGTCTTCTCGTCGTTTGATTATTTCTAGTCAGGTCAGTCACGGGCAGCCTCAAAAGATTCGCTCGTCCACTGCACCCAAATAGTCGTCTTCAAGCTTCTACTGTGGAACTGTAGAGGCCTTCGCGCCTCGTGGGGGGAACTCCGAGCTTTGCTGTCGGAGTTCTCTCCAGCCTGTGTAGCTCTACAAGAGACTATGATAGGTGATAGTACTTATTCTAGTCCTCCTGGCTATCGTGCCTTTTTTAACACTCCTTTCCCTGACCAGGGTCACCACGGTGGCACAGCTATTCTAGTCCGTCAGGATATACCTGTTATCCCGGTACAACTTAACTCTCCCCTTCAGGTGGTTGCTGTTAAGGTCTTTATGGGACGACTGTACACCATCTGCAGTTTATATCTCCCTCCTCGGCTTCCTGTCTCCAGGGGTGAGCTTGACGGCCTGGTGCGTCAGCTACCTTCGCCATTCCTCTTGTTGGGAGATTTTAACGGCCGTCACCCATTGTGGGATGAAGGTGCTAGTAATCCTCGTGGGGTTTTAATCGGTTCTTTTATTGAGGATGAGGGATTGGAGGTTTTAAATTCTGGGGATGTTACACATTTCCATAGTCCTACTGGGACTTTTACGGCTATCGATCTTTCTATTTGTACATCTAATTTTAATTGGCGGGTCCTACCAGATTTACACGGTAGTGACCACTTTCCGATTTTATAAGAATCTGTGAAATCTGAGCCACAGTCCCGGCCCCCACGCTGGGTTTTGGACAAGGCAGATTGGCCTCGATTCACAGACCTTAGCTCTTTTATCCATCCGCTGGCTGACTTTTCTACTTGTGCTGAGGCTGTTGATTATTTTACCGATTTTTTATTTCAGTAGCGCTTCAGAGAATCCCTAGAACGTCAGGTCGCTTTCCTAAGCGCCCCGTTCCTTGGTGGAACGCAGCATGCACTGCAAAGGTGAAAGAGAAACGGGCAGCTTTTTCTCGTCTCCGGCGACATCGTGGGGACCCGCAGTGTCTGGAAGCTTTTCGGCGCTGCCGAGCTCGGGCCCGCCGCATTTTGAAAGAGGCACAAAGAGCCTCTTGGAAAGCTTATGTGTCTTCCATTAATGCCCATACTCCTCTTACGGATGTCTTTAACAAAGTCCGGCGAATTGCTTGGAAGTATTCTGCTCCTCCTCCACCAGTTTTGTTGTCTACTGGGCGAACGGTGGCAGACCCTAGGACTGTCGCCGACCTCTTCGCGGAGCACTTTGTCAGTGTTTCCCGGAGGCATCCTGCAGCTCCAGGCACACGTCACCGCCAGAGAATGGAATCTCTCGGCATAAATTTTTCTTCCACAGGAGAGGAGTCTTATAATGTCCCTTCTCTGCCTCCGAGTTGCAGACTGCTTTGTCCCAGTGTCATGACTCTTCTCCTGGCCCAGATGATATTCCATATGCCTTCTTGCGCCACATGTCTGACAGTGCTTTTAACTTTTTATTAAATCTTTATAATATGATTTGGCATACCGGTGACTTTCCTACTTCTTGGGCTGTGGCAGTGGTTCTCCCATTTCCGAAGCCTGGGAAGGATCATCTCCAGGCTACGAATTACCGTCCTATATCTTTGACGTCTTGTATTTGTAAAGTGTTAGAAAAGATGGTAAATGTAAGACTCATGTGGTACTTGGAGAGGGGGAAGTACTTGTCATCGGTACAGTACGGCTTCCGAAAATGAGGTCTACTACGGATGCTCTTTTATCCCTAGAGTCTTCTATTTGTGAGGCCTTCGCTTATCACCACCACCAGGTTACTGTATTTTTTGACCTGGAGAAGGCCTACGACACAGCTTGGTGTCATGGGATTTTACGTTCCTTGTTTAATTTTGGTCTCCGTGGCCACCTTCCTATTTTTATCCAGCAGTTTTTATCCAGACGTCTTTTACGGGTTCGTGTGGGGAGTGTTCTCTCCGATGCTACAGCTTTAAATGACGGTGTCCCACAGGGAAGTATTCTTAGTGTTACGCTATTCGCAGTTGCAATAAATGGTGTTATAGATACTCTACCGGATGGCGTTCACAGCTCTTTATATGTGGACGACTTGTGCATCTCTTTGCTGCTGCTAGGATGTCACTGATTGAGCGAAAGCTCCAACTGGCAATAAATCGGGTGTCCAGTTGGGCCAACATAAACGGTTTTCGATTCTCCACCTCAAAGACCGTGTCTATGCATTTTGTCGAAATCGTGGTGTCCATCCAGATCCCGATTTATATTTAGCCAATAGACGCATCTCGTGTGTGGAGGCCACTCGATATCTTGGCCTATTGTTTGACAGCCGTCTTACTTGGGTTCCACATTTCCGTTCTCTCAAAGCGTCTTGCAGGACGGCACTATCCCTTCTTTGTCACACCTCTTGGGGTGCGGACAGGGACACTTTGCTGCTTCTTCACCGTACACTTATACTTCCAAAGCTGGAGTACGGCTGTGAGATCTATTCATCCGCAACGGATGCACGCCTACGCACGCTTGACCCCGTACACCATGCTGGGGTCCGCTTGGCTACGGGTGCATTTCGGACATCTCCAATACCTAGCCTTCTTAGTGGATGCTGGTTTCTGGCCGCTCGACCTCCGGCGCCAGTCTTCGATTCTCTGGTGTTGGTTTCGCACCCACCGTCTTCCCGATTCTGTCCCTTGTATGTCAATGTTGCGGGACTCGCGTTCGCAGGCGTATGACACTCGACCGAGTCTACCTAAACCTTTTGGCCTTCGAGTGGCAAACCTGATGATGGATTTGTCCATCGACCCCACTCCTCTTTCCGGCTCCCACGAGTTGGTTATTGGCAGCTTCCGGTTGTTTCATTATGCCCTCCTGCTATAGATGGCAAGAAGGATTTTTTGCCAGCTCTGTCCCACACACGGTTTTAGAACACTTTTTATCCATTCTGATGATATCCCCGTTTTTACTGATGGTTCCAAATCTGACGCAGGCGTTGGATTTAGTGTGGTTTTCCTCTTTTTATCGGTGTGGCAGCCTTCCTTCGGTAGCCTCCGTCTTTACTGCGGAGCTGTCTGCCATAGTTTTAGCTTTACGGATTATTTTTACTCTCCCGGTTTCGTCTTTTACAATTTTTAGTGACTGTCGCAGTGCTCTTACTGCTCTCTCTT
>NC_059286.1:0-12500 GCF_017591435.1 Portunus trituberculatus
TTATATTTTGAGGCACTGGAAAATAATTGCGGTGAGAAAGCAAAGCATTTTGAATACTTGCTTTCTAAAGGGATTGACTCACTTTCAGTCTCTCCACCTCAGCGTTTCCTTTTTCAAGCCCCAAAGTGTGTGTCCCCGCCTTCAGGAGACCCTCGGTGTCAGTGAAGGGCGGCGCTAGGATGGGCACGGCTAGTGAGGACACGAGCACACTGGTATAGAAGGTTATTATGAGCCAAGACGTCACCACCACCGTTATTTGTAGTAATCTTCTAGCGAAACCCGAGACTTCCATGTTTCCTGAAGTCGTTGTAAAAGCCTGTTAGAAAAAGACAAAGAGAGAGAGAGAGAGAGAGAGAGAGAGAGAGAGAGAGAGAGTGTGTGTGTGTGTGTGTTTCACTGATCTGCTGCAGTCTCTGACGAGACAGCCAGACGTTACCCTACGGAACGAGCTCAGAGCTCATTATTTCCGATCTTCAGATAGGCTTGAGACCAAGCACACACCACACACCGGGACAACAAGGTCACAACTTCTCGATTTACATCCCGTACCTACTCACTGCTAGGTGAACAGGGGCTATACGTGAAAGGAGACACACCCAAATATCTCCACCCGGCCGGGGAATCGAACCCCGATCCTCTCTGGCTTGTGAAGCCAACGCTCTAACCACTGAGCTACCGTGCGTGTGTGTGTGTGTGTGTGTGTGTGTGTGTGTGTGTGTGTGTGTGTGTGTGTGTGTGTGTGTGTGTGAAAAACGGTATATTCATATTTGGATAGTGGTTTAGAAAAAGGATGATTGATGTCGGAGGGAAAGAGGATAGAATAAAGTTGATTCATTGACTTGCAGCTAGCTGATTCATTTTATGACACTGCAGGTTCAGGAAAAAATAAAAACCAAGCTACATGAAGCTGACTTCAAGAGGGCAAATAATAAAAAAAAAAAAAGGCTGAAACCCTAACATTACTATAAACAGTAGAATAATGCTTATGTTGCTCCATGTCATCTTGATTTCAGTTATAGAGAGAAAAAAAAAAAGACAGAAATCAGACCGATACACTATACATTAAAACAAACTTTAATTCATGTCCTGTATACGTCAATGTGAAGCAATAGGAAGGCGAATGATGGGAACCAGACTGATACATTCAATACTACTAACAGATAAATGATTGCAAGATAATGAAAACAAAAAATAGAAAGCGGACAACAGGAAGGGAAACAAAACTAATAAACTTTGCAACAAACTAAAATATCCACGTTGCCTGTGTCACCTTGATTAAGAGTGATAGATAACATAGTAAACCACGCCTCTTGTAACGTGACGGGCTCCAGCAAAGGGGAGCGAGCTGCTAACAGGTAGTATATGAAGGGTATCATCAACAGGAACGCCAGGTAGGCAAGCCAGCTCCTCCCCTCCAGTTGTCGGGTAAATTTATCCCACATATGAGGCTCAGGTGTGCGGATGAGCATGTGGTACCTGGGAGAGAGAGAGAGAGAGAGAGAGAGAGAGAGAGAGAGATGGTTTAGTTTACTTCCGTTATTGTTCATCTTGTTTATAAAAGTTTCAAGGCGTCATGAAATTGTGGCGGGTGTAAAGTGTTTATTTAGTATTTTATGTAATTATTATTATTTTTTTCATGTGTTGTTTAACGTCCATCACAAAGTATATTCATCATAAGAACATCAGAAAGGAATATTGTATAAAGGAAGTTGCAAGAAAACAACAGATCTATTTGTAGCAGTTCCTGTTTTATACATGCCTACCTATTTTCACTTATCATCCAAGTTCGTAAAAGTGTCTAATCTTTTGAAATTACCTAATGACTCCGCACTATTGACAACCTGATTACTGACTCCATTTCATACATTTAATTATTTATCTGAGAACCTATTCCATTTTATCCCTTCCTTAAATCTAATTTTTCCAAATTTTCAGCTCATTATTTCTCGTTCTATCCTGATTACTGATCGAGAGAATGATACTTATGTCATACTTGCTATATTTCCTATACCTTCTAAAAGACCTACTTTCAGGTCCCCTATTAACCTACGCGCTTCTATAGAATGTAAATTTAAAAGTATATGTCTAGTTTCGTGAGGCATATCTCTTCATCCCTTGTATCCTTTAAGTCGTTTTCCTTTGTAATTATTCTAATAGACCTATATCCTTCCTGCGTTGTGGAGACCAGAACTGCACAAAATTATATAAACGAGGTCTAACCAGCGCTAAATATATACCTAATATATACATAACATCAATATTACTTGAAGAATTTTACTTTTAACACTCTTAGAAATAATCCTATATTACTATCGGATATATTTTATTTCTGTCCTCAGTGCCTCGTTTTCTTAGACGGAGATCAGAGATAAATATAACTCCAGTATTTTTCGTTCTCTGAACTTACCAGTTCTGTATTGTGTATTACCTATTATGTGGTTTTCTATTACTTACGCTAAGTACTCTCCACTTGTTGATATTAAACTGCATATGCCATTTATTTCTTGATTCGTTCATTTTATCTACGTTTGCTGGCAAGGTAATGGCATCCGAATCTGACATAATACATTTACATCTTAGTGCAATACACAAACTTACTGTAATCGTTACTAATGCCCCTATTCAAGCCATTCATACATGTATTATAAATAATAATGGGTCTAAAAGTGATCCCCACAGTCACCCCACTCATCAATTCATGCCATTCGGATTTAGAGCTCTCTCTCTCTCTCTCTCTCTCTCCACACACACACACACACACACACACACACACACACACACGGATGGAGATATTTGGGTGTGTCTCCTTTCACGTGTAGCCCCTGTTCACCTAGCAGTGAGTAGGTACGGGATGTAAATCGAGGAGTTGTGACCTTGTTGTCCCGGTGTGTGGTGTGTGCCTGGTCTCAGGCCTATCCGAAGATCGGAAATAATGAGCTCTGAGCTCGTTCCGTAGGGTAACGTCTGGCTGTCTCGTCAGAGATTGCAGCAGATCAAATAGTGAAACACACACACGCACGCACGCACGCACGCACGCACATCTTTTAACACAAACGCGACGAGTTTTGAATAAGTACCAGACAACCCTTTTCCCTTCTGTCGTTTATAAGGTCTGCTCATTAAGCCGTAAATATTTATGAGTTATGAAACATAGCAGAGGGCTTCATCTAGTATATGAATGGGTTCGTGGATAAGGCATATAACAAGGGGTAGCAAAGAAAGATATTTAAGAGTATTCGTTGATGTTATAAAGATTTTGTAAATGAGACGAACCAGTGTTGAATTCGAAAAAGTACTGAACCTCTATTCTAATTGTCTTCTCTCCTTTACTCCTTTTTTTATTTCTTACCTCTACGCTTTTACATTTTATCAGTACACCACATTTTTTTTTTCATATTCAGTCATCTTTATTCTATTTCTTTTCGTGCTTATCTTACTATTTATCTTTATTTCTATTCCTTTTCATCTCATATATTCTCCTTTATTTTATTTCTGCTCTTCACTCTCTTATTGTTACTCACATATCTCTCTCCCCTCAACTGCTCTTCACCAGCTTGCCCTTCTTACCCATATACAGTATATACTTTCATCCTTTCATCCCTTTCGTTCTGTATTCTCTTTGCTTTCCCCTCCCCTCTTTTTTTCTACCCTTTGTTTTTCTCTCACATTTTTTATTTTCATTCTCACATTTTACCCCCTTTGTTCACCTTCCCTTGGCAGATGAACGGGTGTGTGTGTTCGACCGGACGCACTGAAGAATATGTTGATTTTCAGAATGTTGACGGAAAATTTGATGGAAATGTTCTATTGTGACGACGCCTCTGCTCCATTCCTTGAACTGGACATAGTTAACTGAGTTCAGGTAGCTGATTTTTTTTTTTTAATGAAATTGAACAGGAAATAACTTTTATGTCTCTTATGTGTTATTCTCTCATTATGATTATTTCTAAAGGCTACAAATAAGATTAGTCGAGTTCTCAAGTGTGACTTTTTCCGATTAATAGTGGAGAATCCCGGTCAACTATTTTGCTGCGAGCATTTAATTCCTTTTAGCTCAAAAGGAACCTTTAACAATGATTTAGTTATAAACCTGATGATACATATTTGTTCTTTTAGACCCCTTATCTGTTACATTCTATATAATTGTGTTATAACAGGTTTCACTACAATAATAGAATAATGTGTTGGACTACTAGAAAAAAAAAATAAACGATTAAGTAGACTTATGAAAACAGCTTTGAAAACCTCGTTAACGTTTTTTCTTAGTTTGTTGTAAATCGTCAAGACGTAAAAAACTGTGAGATTAATACATAGTAAAACACACACACACACACACACACACACACACACACACACACACATATATATACACACACACACACACACACACACACACACACACACACACACACACACCAATACCTACTCAATATCGCCATAAGGGTAGCAGAAGTCCAGTGCATGAGATCTCTGGTATGTCTTGTCCAATGCTGTCACGATGATATCCGCACGTCCTTCTACCACCTCCCCAATGAGCCCCGTCCACTTTCCGTCCACCAGCGAACCGTACTGGTCGTCCGGGGACTGTCTGCACTCATACCTGTTTGGGAGAATGAGAGAGAGAGAGAGAGAGAGAGAGAGAGAGAGAGAGAGAGAGAGAGAGAGAGAGAGAGAGAGAGAGAGAGAGAGAGAGAGAGAAGTATTGTTATAAATATTATTATTATTGTTATTATTATTATTATTATTATTATTATTATTATTATTATTATTTTTATTATTATTTTATCATTACTATTTCCATTTTCATTATTATTATTATTATTATTATTATTATTATTATTATTATTATTATTATTATTATCATTATTATTATTATAATTATAATCATTATCATTATTATTATTTTTGTTATTATTCCCTGCCGTCAGCAGACGTCCATGAACTTAAGGCGGACGTCTATTCAACGTCCAGTTATCATCCTAAATTCTCCGCCGTATCCGTCTACAGTCCTCTGGTCGTCCGTGGCAGTTCATATTGAAATATGGAATCGGTATGTTAGCATGTCCTTTGTTTTTCCCATACTCCCTTTCTGTCTGACGTCACGTCGTTCCCCTCAGTCCTCGCTCGCCGCCACCTCAGGCGACACGCTACGCTTCCTGCCTCTCGTTTCGCTCGGTTTACACTTGTTGTGTATTGTGCTACCGTAAATACACTTTCATAATGGACTCAGGTGTCTCCATGCTACCCCTGTTTTACGACAACTACCACATAATTGGTAGCAGCGGTGAAGGCCAGTGATATGCGAGTGACTCGAGGACTGTGCCGGTGACGCCATGGTGTGGTAGAGACAAGATGGCCGCTCCTGCCTTGTCTCGCCCGTTGTTGTGCCTAGTGGCTGTTGTCTCTGCCTGCTGTTTTACGTAGGCTTCTCAACGTTTGGATCTTCCTACAGCTACGGGAATGTCAGCTGTTTCTTGCTGTATTGTGCCTTGCTGTCTCCAGCCTCCTGCAGCTCTGCCTTGTCTGCTGTATTTTGGCCTGCCACTGCCTGCTGTCTCACGTGGGCTTCTCGACGCTTGGATCTTCCTACCTACAGCTTCGTTCGCAAGTTTTTGCCTGCAGCTTTCTCCCTGCTGACTGCCTGATAGACTGCTGTGCTCTCAAGTAGTGTTGTGAAGCCACGTGCACCTTGCTGCATATCAAATCGCTACGTGTAGCAAGCCGACACACGCACTCCTTCGCTCTCGTGAGCTGTGCTTCAAGTGCCACCTGTCAGCCCCTCCACCACCCCTCCAGCTTCTGCCGTCTTTTGTATAAGTATAACATACTTTTGTGCTTGCTGTGAGTTTTTTTTAGGCAATTACAGTGTGTTTTCCCGCCAAGGTCCGTCCTGGCGCCATCTTATGCTTCTCAGCTACTCCACACCTCATCTGATGCTCCCTTCTACACCCTTCTACACAGATACGTTGG
Organism: Portunus trituberculatus; assembly: GCF_017591435.1. Lineage (NCBI taxonomy): Eukaryota > Metazoa > Arthropoda > Malacostraca > Decapoda > Portunidae > Portunus > Portunus trituberculatus. The sequence goes on from NC_059286.1 coordinate 5,971, forward strand.
GGTAGTTCCTTCAGGGTAAGTCAGTGAGTTTATCTTGTGGTGTTTATTGCATTTTAATCCGCTTTTTCTCGCCTTGGCGCCACTAATTCTAGCGTCTTGTCTCTTAATGTTTGAATGTTTCAGCTTCTCCCATTGGCTGTGGGACGCTGCTACCTGTATCTTGTGCTCTGATTGGCTCCTGTCTGGCCGCCATCTTGATATTTTACCGGGCTCTTCGGTGATTCGTTACGGCACCTTTGCCCTTGTCTCAGATTGGCTATCACAGCCGCGGATGATTTAAATGTCTTTGTAGCCTAGTACCATATGTTTTTCCTGTGTGTAGGTCTGCTTTTTTATTATATTACCCTTGCAGCCTCATAAGCTCAATTATTTGATGCATTTTCTTTAATTTGCTAGTGCTACAGTGTTATTTACAAATGCAACAGTGTTTTTTGTGCATTGTTATTTTATTACTGTTTCTCCTTGAGTGACCTTGAAATTTTTCTGTTTCTTTGTTTCTTGCTCTCTTCTATTGCTTTCTGCTTATACTTCATTGTTTTCTCTGCATTTTCTGTCTGCCCATGCTGTTGGCTAGTTATTTTATTTTCTGTATTATTTTTCTTACACTACCTGTAATTATTTTCCTCTGAATTTTTTTCCCTTTTTTTTTTTTTTTTCATGTTTAGGTGTGATTTTCATTATATTTTTGTATGTTCATGCCTGGATTTTCATCGCAGACTGAGACTACTACTGCATCTGATTATGAAATGTGTGTCTGTGATGTGTTTTCATTGCTGCTGATATCCCAGCCAGTGTATGGTGTATGGTAATGTATGTCATTGTGTTCCATTGAATACTTATTGAGTGTTTTTCAGTATAACCACTCTAGTGAATTATTTTTGAGTATCTCATGCTTGATTTGCATCTTGTCCCAAGTGTTATATTTATTTTTATAATTGTACCATCTCTAATTTTTTTTATTCAGTATTGAAATCACTGCATGAAGTTTTCTCAGCAGTACTTCCATGTACTTTTGATACCAATTGCAATGCCTGGTGTATTATGAAAAACTAATATATATGCCCGTCCTAGCTTGACTGTGCTGTGCTCTGTACTCCACTACGAGATGTACTGCCCAAGTGTGTGTTTTTGAGTGAGCCCTGGACGTAGTTACTTCCATTTTGCTTCAGAGTGTAACTATAACACCTTACTTTATTGCTGTTTTTACTTATTTTATTTTTTTTATGTTGCTATGCTGTGGTAAGCTTTATTCTTGCACCATGTCTTCTCATGATAATAACACTACTACTACCACAGTTAATACTGTCACTACTACTACTACTACTACTACTACTACTACTACTACTACTACTACTACTACTACTACTACTACTACTACTACTACTACTACTACTACCCTTACTACATTACTACTACAACTCCTACTACTACTGCTAATGCCCCTCCTGTTCCTTCTACATTGTTTCAAAGCCCTGTGCTTGCTCCAACTTTTAAACTCTTACACCATGATCCTTCAATCCAGAAGTTTGGTGGTGATAACATCTCTCAGTATTCTCCTTTACAATTCTTGCAACAATGTGAAGACAGTATTTGTAACTCTAACATCACTTCAGGTGTTGATAAAATTTCTTTTGTGCATTCTCAGTTACAGCCAGGATCTATTGCTGCTGATTTAATGTGGGCTACTGCTTTCAATCCTAAAACCCTGAATTATGATTATAACGCTTTCAGAGCAAATTTCTTACAAGCATTTAGTATGCCCCAACAGCCAGATTCATTCTATTGGGTCTTTGACGGAGCAGATACAATGACTAACAATTTTGGTGTCCTCAATTGCTTAAGAGCTATTCCTCGCTCTGATGAATTAGCTTCTGCTGCTGTTGATTCACTTAAAGCTTCAAATTGGATTACTAATGGTACAATGTCTGAGCAGCGATTTCATGATATAATTGAATTTCTCTATTACATTAACTTTTTGAACCCTAGTGAGCGCAGAATTGCGTCTACACTTACATACACTCAGACAGATAATCTACTTGATTTCTCATCTAAAATTGCTTCTAAATTAAAAGAACATCCAGCTCACGTGCACGTTGTAGCTTCCACTACTGCTACTTCACCTTTAAATTCTGCTAACCAGACTTCACAACCTAGTGCACCAGCTTCTGATAAGCAACATGCTGTGTATGCCTGTACTTACTGTCACAAACAGGGACATACCATTAAACGTTTTTTGCAACAGCATCATGAAAGAAATGCAGCGCGTTCTCCCTCAGCTCAGCGTCTTTCTCGTTATGAGTCTCTTCAAGGCTTCCGTCATGTCACACGCTCTGTGCCCAGTCGCCCGAGATCGTCTTCTCGGCAGGGACGTCCTGCGTCGCGTCCAATTCCTGAAAGACCACTTAAGTCTTGCCTTATTCATGGTCCAGGTAATCATTCTTCTGAAGAATGCTTTAAAATTCAACGCCTTCAGCATCAGCAACATATTACTGTGTCTTCACCACAGTCAAATTTTTACCAGCGCCAACATTCTCCTCCCATAATGTAGACATTCTCTCAGACATGCCAGTCCCGTCGATTCCTACAGTTATTGCTGCAACGGAGCGACGTCTTCATTTGCAAAGGTACACTTACGGCTCTCCTTTCACAGTTTGCATTGATACAGGAGCTGACTGTAGCTTACTGACAGAACGTGCTTACCAGCACCTTAATAAATTGTATAATGTTCCTCTATCAAAAGAGAACCAGATTTTTCATGCAGCTCAAGGCTCTCAATATTATTGGTTCAGTAACTTTGCCTGTGTCCTTTCATAATCATGATTATACCTTTGATGTAAAATTTTTTGTAGTAACAAATTTTGTGTTGAACTGTGATGCTCTCTTTGGCTATGATGAGTTAGTTAAACATGATATTACAATATTTCCCTGTTATCATGCTGTCAGCCATAATTGATTCATGTATTATGCTTCAGACTCGCCTGTTTCTGTTCTTACAGTTGCCTCACTACGCGTACATTTTGAACAGTCATGTCTACCTGCTTTTGACGAAGCACTGTTACTGCAGTGTACTCAGAATCCTTCGTCCCCGCAGTCAAACTTAGCACCTTCGTCCCCGGAGTTGAAACGTTCTGTCTCCTTGGATTGTTGTGTGGCTGTCATTGTTGGTGACCAGTTTATAGGTCCTACTTCAGCAACTAAAGTTCCAGTGCGTGTTCTTTGTGCCTCAGTAGGCGCATGCGTGATCTCACATCCTGATAGTGCCAGGATTCAGCGTTTAGCTTTAGAATGTACACTCTCTACCATGCGATGTGGTCACCTTACTGATGCTTTAGTCACTAATCTCACAGGTTCGTCCATTACGCTTAAAGATGGCGTGCACCTTGGTTCCTTTAGTGTGATAGATGAAGCTTCTTTTCAGGATTCTCCACCTTTGATAGGAGCTGTAGATTCATAGTCTGTTAGTTCCTGCTCTTCAGCTGAACTGATCACTCAGTTGGAGGCATATGTCAAAGTTGCAGATTTTCCTGCAGAAGCACAGCGTCTCTATGATATTCTTGTAGCTCACAGACACGCTATTGCTTTACCAGGTGAACCTTTAGGTGTTACTGACCATGTACAGCATCATATTGACCTTTAGCCTAACACGCGGCCTATACATGTTCCATCTTATCGCTTGCCTCATTCTCAGCGTCAAGTAGCTCAAAAATTAGTGCAAGGCATGCTTGATGAAGGTATTATTCAAGAGTCGTACTCTCCATGGAACTCACCTCTCTTCCTTGTGCCAAAGAAAGATGGTTCTTACTGTGCAGTCATTGATTTTAGGAAAGTTAACCAAGTCACAATTCCTGACCATTATCCCTTACCAGTACTTAGTGACATTTTACAGTCCATCAGTAAGGACAATACAGTATTCACAACACTTGACTTGAAAAGTGGATTTTGGCAAATTCCATTGTCTCCAAGTAGCAGACCCATTACTGCATTTTCTACGCCAAAAGGTCATTTTGAGTGGCTTCGTTGCCCCATGGGTCTTCGTAACTCTCCACTAACCTGCCAACGACTAGTAAATTCACTCTTCCAAGGTCTTATTGGCGATGGTTTGTTTGTCTATCTTGATGATTTAATTTTAGTCTCTAAAGATTTAGACAGTCACTTTCACAAACTTGCTCTAGTGTTACAGAAATTCATAGAAGCTGGTCTTAAGCTTAACATCACAAAATGTCAATTCTTGCATTCTTGTATTGAATTTCTTGGCTATGTTGTGGATCGCCATGGTATTCACACTACGAACGCTAAAGTCAAAGCTGTTCAAGACTTTCCTTCCCCAACCACGACTAACAATGTCTGATCTTTCTTGGGATTAGCAGGATATTATCGTGCGTTCATTAAGAATTTTGCCACTATTGCGTCTCCACTAACGCGTCTTCTGAAGAAAAATGTACCCTTTCATTGGGATGCAATTCATGACTACAGCTTCACTGTTCTTAAATCAGCTCTTACACAAGCTCCAGTATTATAATTTCCTGACTACTACTTGCCTTTTGTGATCTGTTCAGATGCATCGTCTCAAGGTATTGGTTCTGTCCTGATGCAACAAGTTCCGGGTAGTCGTCCCCAAGTCATTGCCTTCGCGAGTCGTTTACTTAATGCTTGTGAATCACATTATTCAGTAACAAATCTAGGAGCTCTCGCATTAGTTTGGTCTCTTAAACATTTCCGTGACATCATTTATGGTTATCCAATTACTGTGTATACTAGTATGACCATGTTGCCGTCACACAACTTTTCAAAGGCAAAAATTTATCTGGCCGTCTAGCTAGATGGTTCCTCACCATTGAAGAATTTAATCCTGACATCAAATACCTGCCGGGTCGCGCTAATTTAGTAGCGGATGCATTGTCCCGCAATGTTGCAGTTACTTCAATTACTCAAGTGTCAAATTTTTCCCTTGCTGAATTAGCCAGTGCTCAGAAAAGTTATCCTACCTTGTCTAAAGTCATCCAGTGTTTACAGTTTGATGATCACTCTGTTTTGCCAAAATTGCCTGTTCCCTTGTCTGAATTTAGCTTACAAGATGACATCTTGCAACGTAAAGTAATGATTGATGATCAACTAGTGACTCAACTTGTCATTCCAGATAGTTTGATTCCTACTGTACTGTCTCATGATCTTATTCATGATCTGGCACCTCACACAGGTCATCCTGGTCGTGATAAGTCCATTGCAATGGCACGTACTAAGTATTATTGGCCAAATATGTCACGAGACATCACTAATCACGTATTTCTCAGTGAGACTGTTGGTTGTGCTCTCAATAAAGGAAATACCAAGACTGAATGGTAGATGGTAAAATGCTCCTATCTCTAGAAAGAGAGAGGAGAAAGCAGAAGGCAGTCCAAAGGAGAAGAAACATTTGAGTCATGGACAGACTCTTTCTTGTATTAGTGAGTAAAGCTCTATAGTTGTTAATGCAGTCTAAGACAATGTTTATGTCATTTAAGTGAAAGGAGGAAACAATTATAGGATGTGTATTTATTAGGATGTTATATTAAGATTTTATGTATGTGTAGTGCAATTCCACAGTTGATGCATTAAGATATATCATATTGAGGAGATAATTACATATGATATATTGTGGTGTATACATTATATGGGCATTTATAAAGTCAAGCATTGAGTTGATATTGAGATGCATCAGCTGAAATTGGCACCTAATGTTCGTGATTTATTTGTATGTGATTCACATTGATGAAGGATTTACGGAGATAAGGATGTACAGTGACTTAACATTTTTAAGGGCATTGATTGAATTTGTGTGACATTATGAGCAATCTTGAGAAGTGGTGTAATTAATCTTAGATGAATTAAAATTAGAAAATACAATACCGTATAATATATTCTCAGTGAATAAGTCTTCACTTAGAATAAAACGATTGCAACTTGCAACGAACTTCCGAAAAAGAGTATCCTACTCCCGCATGTTCGTTTGAGACAGTAGCGATTGATTTGTTACAGCTCCCTCGTAGCACACAAGGCTCTGTGTATGTCATAGTATGCGTAGATCATTTCAGCCTATACACAGTACTCATTCCTTTGCCTAACAAATCTGCTTCTAGCGTTGCACATGCTTTTGTTTCTCATTTTATTTGCCTTCAGTATTGCCTTCAGTATTGCTTAGTGATAATGGTGCAGAATTTAAAAATGAAGTGCTTCAGAAAATTTGTCAACAATTTCACATTACCCAAACTTTCATCACTGCCTACCATCCTGCTTCCAATGGATTGGTAGAGAGAACTAATCGTAAAATTCTTACCATTTTGAGACATTTAATGGGTAAATTTCATGAATCTTGGCAAGATTGGCTCCCTCATGTGTGTGAATGCTTGTATAAATGCCACTATCAATTCATCTACTGGTAAAACTCCACATTCTATTGTATTTGGACATGATAAACGTTTCCCCTTTGACATGTTAGAGAAACCGCGTTTACCAGTATATTCTGTTGATGACTATGTTCAAAACCAAGCACG
>NC_059286.1:17500-40000 GCF_017591435.1 Portunus trituberculatus
GTCACGGCGTTAAATGCACGGTAGTCAACACAGAATCTCTTCGTACCGTCTTTCTTGTCCACCAGGACCACCGGCAAGCTGTCTGACTTGTCAATCACACCGGCGGCGGCCATCTCCTGCACTGCACGCTGCATCTATTCTCTATTAGCAGATGCTACTCACTGTCGGGGCTGCTTGATGGGATGACTATCTCTCGTGTGGATTACGTGCTTCACCATAGACGTGCAGCCTAGATCTAAGTCACCACTGCTGAAGACATCGACGTACTGGGCCAGCATCCTCCGCATCATCCTGGCTTACTGCTCAGAGAGGTGGCTCACGCTCCTACGCGCCAAGTCTTCTCAGTGCTGCGGTAACGTGGTTGCGTCTCCTCTTGCTTGCAGAGAATGCGTCACTTCTCCCGCCTGCCGAGACACTCAGCCCTGTTGTTCTCTCCTCTCACAATGAGCATCACCTCCGAGGATCAAAGGAACTTTCTGGCAACCTATCTTTAATTTCCCCTCTCGGAGGTCCAAACTTGCTCCCACACGCATAAGAAAGTCAATCCCCAGAAGGCAATATATATAGCCGCTGTTAACGGCCATTAACAGCTGGAGAGAGAGAGAGAGAGAGAGAGAGAGAGAGAGAGAGAGAGAGTGTGTTTACACCAGGTTGTCCTGTGGGATGGGGGGTCACGCTGACGCCTCCTTTCCCTTTATCAGTAACTTCATTAAGTACTATAGGCACAACTTGCTCCCTCGTTTCATAAATTTTTTTGCTGAGTGACCCTCTGTAAAGACACTCTGTAATGTCACCTCGCTCCATCACGAACATAGTTGGTGAGAAGACGTCGCTCACGACTCCTACATTTGTGTAGTGCGTTACTGTGTTGGAGACAAGGTTGTTGGTGTGCGTGTCACTGACTGGAGGTAACGCTGTTGGGGAGACAAAAGTAAGGAGTGACCCACGGAGTTGTCGAAGAAGCCGACTGTTCCCGTTATGCGTATGTATTACTGTGTATTAACGTATTTATATTGTATTCACATATTAATATCTAGAATGTCATGCTGACGTGTAGTGTATGTTTGTCTTGTGCCATGTGACGGGATAGGTTTAGGGAAAGTGTAAACTGTAACGCATTTGCTACGTTGATGAAGTGAAGAGTGGATTGTAATGTAGCTGATAAGTTAATTCTACAGGTTTGACCACATCCCAATAAAGTGTGGTGTGAGTTCGACGCAGTGGAATCAATCACCTTGCCACAAGCGCTTGTCACGGCACTTACAGGCAAGGGTCTTCCAAGGCAGCAACGAAGACTGGCAACCTTTCTAGCACGCTTCCCATGCCGATGTTCACCATAACCGGGCCCTACATAGCGACACAATGACCTGTGACGCCACACAGCTGTTGTGTATCTTCTTGCACGCTGTGTCCACCACTAGCTGAACGGAGCGCCCATTCACCGTGCCCGTCACACGCTTAGCTGTAGGTGATGCAGTCAGCCCGCAGCTTATTCCTGATGGGGCAGGAGGGTCTCCGGCTGATGCTTCGCCCTGCTGCTCAGTCTGGCTGCGTTTCCCGCCTCCACCACTCCTATGGAGTCCTGGCAGTCCCTCTAACGGTGTCCAGTTTGGCCACAACTCCCGCAGCACGGCCTGAAGAGCATACGGCCGGTGTCCTCAAGAGAGCGTAATCTTCGTGGCTGGCCACACTGCTCCCGCTTATGGCTCGACTTGCCACATCCCCAGCAGGCTCCTCTGAAGAGTCTGAACCCTCCAGGGTTCTCCCTACACCGGCGGCTCATCTTGCCCGTCGTCGCCCTTCTGAGCTGAGAAAGGAGGACCACGATGGGTAGGATAAAGGTGAGGTACACTCCCCCTTAACTCGTATGCCCGCGTCCCCAGGGACTTGAGTCTACGCAGCATGTAAAGTGTATTACAGCACAAGTGAATTAGCATATGACAGTGGCCTGAATAAAGAAAGGAGAGTGAAATGTGTAATTGCAAGTAACATTATCATATGACAGTGGCATGAGGAGGTAAGGATATATATATATATATATATATATATATATATATATATATATATATATATATATATATATATATATATATATATATATATATATATATATACTAGTAGTTTATTGACAAAGTATTATATACAAATATGAAAAAAATACATATTAAGCTAATCTGCTTCGTCCAAATTGAACTAATAAATCATAATCAGTAAAGAGCTGTTAGCTGAGTAATGATTTGTACATAAACTATACATTTAGCTTAAGAAATTTCCATTCAAGCACATCGAAAAAAAAGAAATACAAAAAGTTAACTGAAATAATACATTACTTCCATAAAAACTTAGACACAAAATTGCTATAGGTTGAAAAAATATGATTAGTACATATTAATTGTATTCAACACATACAAATGTCTGCTATATCTATCAATTATAAAATGTCATAGCTGCATACGTATATATAGTTACATAAATCCTCTAGATGGGTGTTATTAGTAAAAAAGTGCTTCTAGGCTGCCATATGTGAGGTGTTCTGAGTGGACAATGTAACATTACTTGTGCCTCTGTCTGTGTGTGTGCTCCATCACAGGGACACACGCTGGTCACGGGGTGTTCGACTCCACCGCCCTACCTCAATTCGGAAATTGTGTGAAATGAGACATATTCTAATGAAGGCTTTTCGTTTGTAGTCATTTATATATTGTGTAGTGCTATAAACTGGGTGAACTATTAATGATGAATTCATAAGTGTTATATATGTTGTTAGTTTGATAGCCCCTACACATATATAAATGACTACAAACGAAAAGCCTCATTTCACACAATTTCCGAATTGAGGTAGGGCGGTGGAGTCGAACATCCCGTGACCAGCGTGTGTCCCTGTGATGGAGCACACACACAGACAGAGGCACAAGTAATGTTACTTTGTCCACTCAGAACACCTCACATATGGCAGCCTAGAAGCACTTTTTATTAATAACACCCATCTAGAGGATTTATGTAACTATATATACGTATGCAGCTATGACATTTTATAATTGATAGATATAGCAGACATTTGTATGTGTTGAATACAATTAATATGTACTAATCATATTTTTTCAACCTATAGCAATTTTGTGTCTAAGTTTTTATGGAAGTAATGTATTATTTCAGTTAACTTTTTGTATTTCTTTTTTTTCGATGTGCTTGAATGGAAATTTCTTATATATCCTTCCCTCCTCATGCCACTGTCATATGATAATGTTACTTGCAATTACACATTTCACTCTCCTTTCTTTTTTCAGGCCACTGTCATATGCTAATTCACTTGTACTGTAATACACTTTACATGCTGCGTAGACTCAAGTCCCTGGGGACGCGGGCATACGAATTAAGGGGGAGTGTACCTCACCTTTATCCTCCCCATCGTGGTCCTCCTCTCAGCTCCATTCAACAGCAGCAGCTTGTGAATATGTAAAAGAGGGCGTGCAGTTTTATCCTCGGCCCTACCTACACCAACTACGATCACGCCCTCACCACCCTGAGTCTGACCAAGTTGTCTGCTAGTTACTGAGAGGCCCTGGAGAAAGTGGGGAGGGATCTGCTGCGTCACCCACGCCTACGCAACCTGCTCCCCCCCTGACACACCCCGCCCGGTCCGGGCCACACGACATTACAATGTGATTATGCCCTTGAGGGCCGGAGGGACCGACACCACCACAGTGAGATCGATCCCCACCATGGTGCGAGCCATAAACCGTTCGGCTAGTATTCTTATGTATTCCCTCCATCCCTCCATGTATATTTTCAGTATGTGTTTACTGCAGTTCAAGTAAACCGTAGTATATTACTGTATTATTGTTGTTGTTATTATTATTATTGCTATTATTATTATTATTATTATTATTATTATTATTATTATTATTATTATTATTATTATTTTTGTTATTATTATTATTATCATTATTATTATTATTATTATTATTGTATTTTGATATATAGTCTTTCATCTTTTCAAAGGCATCAGTCACCTGCTAATGACACCTGCACTTCTTTATTTCAATCTACTTCTCTTTCTTCTAATATCTGGCTTCGTCATTGTTTATCTCGGGGATTGTGTAATGGAGAAAAGCTCATAGGATCGAAATGTCCTCTTTCAGCTTCCTTAAATTTCTTATGTTTTCTTTATGAATAATACACGTAAATATTTTAGTTGTTTTTAGTGCTCTTTCTTTTTTTTTTTTATAAGAGGAACAAAAAGTTTTTTTTTTTTTCTTGGCTTCGTTTTTTGTTCTTCGGTCTCCCTCCACCGTGCATGAAAGCTATATATAAAAGAAAAAATGTCACGCTTTCGTAACTACCTAAGATATATTACCCCTCAGTGTATTCGTGAAGATTCTAATACTTTAATATAACTGAGGTGTGCTTTCGATAAATTAAATATATATATATATATATATATATATATATATATATATATATATATATATATATATATATATATATTTATTTATTTATTTATTTATTATATATATATATATATATATATATATATATATATATATATATATATATATATATATATATATATATATATATAATTATGTAATAACTTTAATGAATATAACGTATAGGTGGATAAAGATAGGTAAGTTGTATTAATTGTAGAGGGTGGGACTTTCCTTTTTATGTGTATTTTACACTCGTTTTTTCCAAACATATCTATCATTATGTTTTAATGATCTCAATGATATAACTAATTACAATGATATAGCTAAATTGTACATCGTTGTTCTTGTTTTAGTTACAAATTTGTTCCACACTTGATAATTATACAGTAACTGCTTCACACCCTAATCACACATTCAAACCACTGTAGCATTATCCGCATTGATATCACGTACGACAAAGAATGTCTAGCACAATTCTACCTTGAAAGTACGAATATTCTTCCTCTCCGCTGATAACCTGCCTAATTGTTCGTGCAATTGAAATCCCACAGATGGTACTTACTACAAGTTGTATGTTACAAGTACGTGTGTGACGTATAGGCCTACCCAGTGACCAGGTTTTGTGCCACGTACGGTGGGAGCAACGTGACGATGTTATTAAGTAATGATGATGTGTTAGCTATGTGACGAAAAAAGGCCTGGTACACTCCTACCTACCTGTTACTTACGCTCCCACTTTGTAGCCAAAGTAGAGAAAGGGTAAGGAAAGGAGATGATTTGTTCGAGTGAATGTCCATACTGACTGGCTGTGACTCCGACTACAAAAGGCGGATCACTTGCGGGGGTTGGGGTGCTACCAAGTGCGACAGTAGGTACACATCGTTATATAAGAGCGTACACAGCTGAGAGAGAGAGAGAGAGAGAGAGAGAGAGAGAGAGAGAGAGAGAGAGAGAGAGAGAGAGAGAGAGAGAGAGAGAGAGAGAGAGAGAGAGAGAATGTTCAAATACTCACGTGAAACCAAGTTTTTCCCTCAACAGGTGAAACATCTCACCCATGTAGCCACCAATCTCAACTTGTCCCTCTGCCTCTATCGGTATGTTGAGCGTGAAGGGGTTCCACTGGCAAAGGAAAAAGAATACCAGGACTGTGGTGTGTGATTCTTTGTGAAAGTCTTCGATCCATTCCATTGACTATTTCCTCCTTATCCTCTTTATCACTATAGTTTCATCAGATACCTGTCTTTATTACACATCATCAGTATTTCAATTTACTTACGAGCTCCAATGCCCCACCTACTATTTTGTTATTTTATTTCAGTCATTGCATACGTAATTTGCAGTCCTCGGAAGTATAGTGGTTAGTATCTCCGCCCGTCACTCGCGAGACCTGGGTTCGATTTCCCACCGGGGAGATTTCACGTTTTTCTTTCTATATATAGTATTGAGAAGAAAAGATAAACCGGCGTACTATAATTAACAACAGTAACATTCCAAGGTTCCCCAAGGACTCCAAGCGATAAGTTGTATGGGGACCAGAGCAACAGGTTAAAGGCAGGTAGAGGAGCGGCGTATTTGACTCAGAGGGGCTCCTTTAAGATATTTCAGACAGCCAAATTCATCTGACCTACACTTCGTTGCAGCATAGCTGTGTGCAGTGACTGTGTCAAATCGGTTGGAACATGCGTGATCCTTGCTCTTTTTGGCAAGTTGGACACTTCAAGCAAATGCTTGGTTTGTCTGACTGAAAGGAACGCCTCTGATTATCATAAATGAGTGAAAATGGTTAGGAAAACTTCCAGGTTAGGTTACTGAGAAGAAAAAGAATAGTGGTTGGAGGGTAAGAATAAAGAGGAAGAGTCGTTAGTACTGAATGAGAAGGCAATGTAGAGAGGTTTGGTAAAACGCCTGTCCATGCTGTGGAATGATAAAAACTACTGCTGTGCTGCTATTGATAATTATGTTCGGTTAGAGGCTGTAAAACAATACACACAGTACATACACTCTCTGTCACACAACGCAGATGTAAACCCGTCAAGTTTTTCCGCCTGGCAACGTAATTCTCCGTTGGGAAGAAGGCTGTGGCGTCATTTAGGCCCTTCCTCTCTCCTGTGTGTTCTAATAACTTCGATCCATTATCGAGACAATAATTGTACTGTGCGTCAGTAAGTCGCCAGTAGCCCACCTTTGACACTTTATTGGGTAAATTGGGAGCTGCTTGGTATGTCTCCCATAACTCCACGCCCTCACCGCGCTCCCACAAGCTTACCATCACCTGTAGAAAGGTCATTAGTAGTGATGAATGGTGGTGGTAGTGAAAGAAATATGCTATGAGCAGGAGTGAGAGAGAGAGAGAGAACATTATTACAATCGTATATATATATATATATATATATATATATATTTTTTTTTTTTTTTTTTACCTTATGGCCAATAGCGCCTGTAGGCATACCTGAAGAGTATATGTGGGAAGCTCTGTTAAGCTTCCACCCATTAGTGGCGCAGGCAATTTGATTTATAGTGGTACCCATATCACCACCCAAGCGCATCTTTGGTGTTACCACCTAGAACCTGGGTATCATGGTGACATGTAGATAACTTTAAACCACTCGACAAATGGCATAGCTTCAAAGCGGTATGTGGTAGGATTCGAACCTACGCGTGGACGTCTGCCAGATCCCACGCTCACCACTACCTTATCCACTACGCCACCGCTTCTCTTATAATAATTATAATGATAATATATATATATATATATATATATATATATATATATATATATATATATATATATATATATATATATATATATATATATATATATATATATATATATATATATATATATATATATATATATATATATATATATATATATATATATATATATATATATATATATATATATATATATATATATATATATATATATATATTATTTATTTATTTATTTATTTTTTCAATATATCAGAGGTGGGCAAGAGTACTTCTTATATCCGCTCCTCCACTCCTCTGCTTTGAACGGACTTTCAGATTGCTAGCGGAGGAGCACAAGCGCCAAAAATTAGAAATAAAAGCGGAGGGACAGGGAGTGGACACTTGAAAACCAGAGTCCGCTCTTCCGCTCGCGCTCTTTTTTTCTCATTCTCTACTATAGTCCGACTCAAATATGAAGGCCGCTGATGGGGAGACCTATCGGGGATTCCCCGGCTGCGGCGTCGCCAAACGTCGCAGCCCCAATTATAGGATTAACACTGAAGTGTGGAGAAACGCCCATCTCTCCCGCTCTCTCTCTCTCTCTCTCTCTGGCTTGTTACCATTTCCTCCTGTTTCTTGTTACTATATAGTTCTCTCATGCACGTGTGTGTGTGTGTGTGTGTGTGTGTGTGTGTGTGTGTGTGTGTGTGTGTGTGTGTGTGTGTGTGTGTCTGCTTGCGCGAGTCTTTCAACAGTTTACGTATTGGTTCTCCTGTGAAGCAGCATACACACACACACACTCTCTCTCTCTCTCTCTCTCTAAAATAGACAAGTAGACATGCATCTTTTTTGTTGTTTTATTTTACTCTTTTTCCACACCACCCATGAGGTAAGAGTTAAGGTGCACTTTTTTCATATAGAGGTTTTACCCTGTAGGCATAATCCTCTCTCAGCTATTTAATCAGGCAGTTCTTCGTCAGAAGTGACCTCCACATTGATAATAAAAGAATCCTCTAAGCAGAACTTGTTGATGCTGTAAATAATTAATTTCTCTCGACTATGAAGATTGCGATGGCGAGTAGCGCGGACGAGATATTCACCTTCCATCCTGAGCGACAGGGAGGGGAGGAGTGACTCGATTTGACCTGGGGATTATCAGCGGTCAGGAGGTTGACCTCACCCAAGTCCAGCCTTGAAAAGTAGCAACGCTGGAGAGCAGTGGTGCTACATTTTGTGGTATCTATACAAAATCATTTGTATAGATACACTAAAAAAATATTCAAAGCTCTCTATACATCCTTATTAGAAATTTAGAGGAATACACTTTTATGACGGTTTATTAACCCGTACAGCGTCAGCAGATCTGAGACTTTGTTATTTCGCCAGTGCTGGCCACATCACGGATTTTTTTTTATTTGTTAAACCAGTCTTAAATGATGTGTACAAATGAAAATGACAGTCATTCCTCCAGAACTGACTGGAAGTGGTATTAATTGGTGCGAGATGTTTTGCGCTAAGGTTAGCGACTTAGTAAAGCCTTTTGTGACTAGTTTATTCGCTTCCTCGTTTCTCACCAGTCGATCCCCGAGTTGGACACATGCATAATATCGTTCCTGAGTTGAAAGAAAAACAAAATGTCATGTTTTGCTGTTTGGGAGCGCTTGTGGCTAAAAATAGACACACGAGATATCGCGAGGGAGTGTTGCCTTTCGCGGTGCAAATATTTTCCGAGTAATATGTACTTGTATTTCGTTATAACAAAGCGATTGGAAAATTCTTATTTATGTCCTACAAAGTTTTCACTACCACAATATAACAGTTACCAAAAACATCTGAAAACGTAAGAGTAAGTAATGGAAATTACGCTTTGATCATATTAGCGGAGTTGAGGCGTCAGTTTCCCGCTACACCGAGCTGAAGGCAGCAGAAACTGCTAAAGTTCAGATATGTAATAAATAAATACAGGAAGGATTCATGTTAGCAGGGACGAGGAGGCAGCATAAGCAATGTCTACAGTGCATGATGGCAGTATAATGGTAGGTTTTGAGGACGCAGTACCTCCGAAAACACGAGGAAGCTCGCCGACGTATCTCATACGTCTCTGACGCCCGGTTCGCTCAGAGTAGCCGACGTATCTCGTACGTCTCTGACGTTGTACAGGTTAAGATGTAAGGTAATAATGAGATCGAAACATGTGCTACGATGCTTGGCGACGCCGCAGCCGGGGAATCCCCGTTAGGTCTCCCCCCCCTCAGCGGCCTTCATATTTGAGTCGGACTATAGCACAAGTTGCTCTTCCGCTCGTGCTCTTTTTCTCATTCTCTGCTTGCGTCTCCATTGACTCTTCCTCCGTCCACTCGCGCTCTCCGATCTCCATCCTCTTTTCTGCGCTCTCCATTCATCGCTCATAGTCTCTGCTCTACTCTTTCCGCTCGCGCTCTCCGCTCTCCGCTCGCAAGTGATAGGTGATGAAGGTTAAGAGTAGAAGAAGGTAAAGGAGGAAGAAGAGGAGGAGGCTACATGTCATGGTGACATGTAGCTAACTTTAAACCACTCAACAAATGGCATAGTTTCAAGGCAATACATGGTGAAATTCGAACCTACGCGTGGACGTCTGCCTGATTCCCATGCTCACTACCTTATCCACTACGCCACCACCTTCTTTATACAAGAAATTCAAATGAGGGTAAAACTTATTAAAATCTCTCTCTCTCTCTCTCTCTCTCTCTCTCTCTCTCTCTCTCTCTCTCTCTCTTTATACATTATTACACCTAAGCTTGGTCTCTTTACAGATTAAAGGTCTATTATGAGTACGTCCTATGTTAAAACCTAACCAAAAGTAGTCTAAATTATGCTTATGAGTTATAAATTACAAATCAAATTTCAATAGAATTACAATTAGGTGACAGTTTTGAAGTTTATCAGCTCTGTATTGTCACTGTCACTTGAGTTAACCAGTCGTTCACACGCACTTTGAACTTTTGTAATCCACACTTGGTAACACTTAGGTCTTCCAGACACTTGTTCCCCACTAGGAAGGTGTTCTACAAGTGTACATAGCAAGGCACAAACTGTCTCTGGTGGTGGGTAGTGTGGGAGCGTGGTAGAGTCAGGGCTGAGATAGTCCTAGCCGCTCCTTTCGTCTGTACCTCTGCTTGGTGGAGTGGCTGGTGTAGCCGCTGCAGGTACACCGTGGTCCGTTGCTGTACCTTGTATAAGCTTGTAAGGCCTGGCACGTCCTGCCTGTGCTGCAAGCTCTGCAGGGTGCTGGGCTGCTCGGGATGATCCTCGAAGATAATCCTCTCCGCCCTACTCTGCACCCCCGTCAAGCTTGGCGAGGTGTGTTTTCCCAGCATCCCCCCAGGTGGGGCAAGAGTACTCGAGTGAGAAGTGGACCTGAGCCTTGAAGAGCAGCTCTCGCCCCTTTCTGTCCAGCAGTCAGAAGATTCTCCTGAGAGAGGCCAGTTTCCCTGCCGCAGTTCTGTCGAGCTGTGCGATGTGGGTCTTGAAGGTCAATTTATTATCGTAAATAACCTCCAAAATGCTAACCTCCTCCTGCGATATCAGAGCTGCCACACTGAATAGGAGCCTGATGTTCAGCCTTGTCCTAGACACAACAAGGAGCTGAGTCATGTGGGGGACGAAGGTGACCTGCCACCTGTGACCCCACTACTCTAGGAGATGCAGTGAGGTTTTGAGGCGTGTCATGGTGGAGGCTTCTTCCCCGAGACAATACGAGACTGACAGTGTGACGTCATCCGCGTACGCCTAGGCACTAGGGACTAGGTGAAGCAGTTTGTTGGAGGGGGAGGGGGAGAGTGAGAGTGGAGTGAATGAGGTGGTTGTGGTGAGTGAAAGGAGAAAGAAGGGGGTAGAGGAGAGGAGGAGGATGGTTGTGCCTAGCACACCTCAGGTGTGTGTGGTGGGTGACTCTCAGGTTAGGTATTTAGATAGCACTTTCTGTGGGAAAGACAGGGATAGGAGGACGAACGTGGGTATGCCTGGTGCAGGTGTGAAGGCAGTGAGTGAGGAGGTGCAGAAGAGGGTTGGGGGGATGGAGAGGGAGGGTGTAGTAGTTTTGCACGTAGGTGGGAACGATGTCAGAGCAGGTGGGTCGGAGGAGTTAGTGGCAAGATTTCGGGAAATGTTAGGCAAGATAAGGGAGAGTGGTAGGAGGTGTGTAGTGTCAGGAATCTTGCCTCGTGTGTATGTTAGCAGGAATGGTTGTCTAGAGCCATTGGTGTGAATGATCGGGTAAAAGGGATGTGTAAGGATGTGGGTGTCAGCTTTGTGGATGTATGGGATAGGTTCTATGGGCGAAGGGATTTGTATGCTAGGGATGGTGTGCATCTGAGTAGGAAGGGTGTGGATGTGCTGAGTGGATGTCTGGAGGGGAGTTGGGATGGAGTGTAGGGGTGAGGTAGCAAATGCATTCCAGAAGAAAGATGCTAGACATAAATTAGATAGGATAAACAGAGATAGTGAAAAGATTAGGAAAGATTTCCAGGTGCAAATAGGAGAGAATAAGATTAGGATTCCAAATAAGGAGACAGCATCTAGGAAGGTAGCAGGACTTAAATGTTTTTATGTAAATGCCAGGAGTCTTAGGAACAAGAAGGACGAGTTATCTAGTTATATAGTTGAGGAGGACTTAGATGTTGTATGTGTCACAGAGGCATGGGTAAATGAGGAAAAGTTTAGGAAAATAGGAAAGAATATGAAGTAGATGGATACATTATGTATTTACACCAGAGAATTGGTAGGATAGGCGGAGGAGTAGTTATTTATGTAAAAATCCTTCATTTCCAGTCAGGTTAATGGTATTAAGGTAGATAACAGAGTAGAGTCCTTATGGCTGGATGTTAGAGTAAACAAAAGTAAGGTTATTAGAGTAGGAGCTTTTTATAGGCCACCTAACCAGTCAGCAGATGTAGACAACCTTATGGTAGATGAGATAAATAGGGGTGTACTAGTCAGACAATTATCTTAGGGATTTTAATCTTAAGTCAGTAAACTGGGAGAGGATGGTAGGAGATGCTAGTGAAAATAAGTTTATGGAAAGTTTTCAGGATAACTATTTAGTGCAGATGGTAGATAAACCTACTAGGGGGAGGAAGGTTTTAGACATAGTACTAACAAATATTGAGCATTGTTTAAAGGAAGTTGAGGTAGGAGAGACTTTAGCAAACAGTGACCATCATATAATTAGATTTATCATTAATTCCAGTAGGGATAATATAGTGAATAAGACTAGAGTCCCAAACTATCAGAAAGGCAATTATGGTAGGTTACGTCAGTTATTAGGAGAGGTAAACTGGGAAGATAGTTTTGGAAATAAAACTGCACAGGAGATGTGGGATATTTTTAAGGTTGTAGTAAAGGGTATAGTGATGCAGTGTATCCCTTACAAAGATATAAGGCAGAGAAACAGGAAGCCATTATGGTGGACTCATGAGATAGGTAGCCAGATCAGAGAGAAGAAGAGGGCATACAGAGAGTTGCAGAAAAGTGGGAAGATGTAGATTTGATTAGGTACAGACAGGTCAGGGATGATTTGAGTAAGGTTATAAAAAAGTAAAAGGCAGGCAGAGATAAAACTAGCTAGAGCTGGGAGTAAAGATCCCAAAAATTATATAGTTATTACAAGGTCAGTGATAAAAGAAATAAGGATAGGATTGGACCACTCAGAAAAGATGGTGTAGTAGTGGATCAAAATGAAGACATAGTAGAATTATTGAATGAACAATTTTCTTCAGTATTTACTAGGAAAGAATAGGAAATCCTGTTACAAACAGTGCGACGAGTAGTTTAAGAGCTTTAGAAAATATTGATATAAAACCGGGAATTATTAGGAAATTTATTCTTGAACTAGACGATAGGAAAGCCAGTGGTCCTGATGAGCTACATGCCAGAGTACTTAGGAGGGTGTAGACAGTATTTCTGAAGCACTTAAGTTAATCTTTGAAAGATCACTTAGGTTTGCTGAGATACCTCAGGACTGGAAGTTAGCTAATGTTACTCCAATATTTAAAAAGGTAGGAAGGATGATGCGAATAATTATAGACCGATCAGTTTAACTAGTATAGTATGTAAGATACTAGAGAAAATCATTAAGGGTAGTATTTGGGAGCATTTAAATGAGAATAGATTAATTAGAGATACCCAACATGGCTTTAGATCAGGGAGGTCCTGTCTTACAAATTTGCTCGATATCTTAGAATATATTACCAAGGAGTTAGATGATGGAAATAGCATAGATGTTATATATCTAGATTTTAGCAAGGCATTTGATAAGGTACCGCATAGGAGGCTAGTGTACAAATTGAGACTACATGGGATAGGGGTAGGTTAGTTGATTGGATTAGTGAATGGCTTTCTGATAGGAAACAGAGAGTAGTATTAAATGGGGCAATGTCTGAGTGGAAGGAAGTGGTTAGTGGGGTACCCCAAGGATCAGTGCTAGGACCTCTTCTTTTCTTGGTGTACATTAACGATTTAGATATAGGAATTAGTAGCAAAGTATCAAAGTTTGCAGATGATACTAAGATAGCATGTGCAGTACAGGGTGAAAAGGACAATTACAGAATACAACGAGACCTGGACAGGCTGATAGCATGGGCAGACAGGTGGCAGATGGAGTTTAATTCTAAAAAGTGTCAGGTTATGCATTTAGGTAAAGACAACACAAACTTTAACTATGAGATGGAGGGATGTTGGCTAGAGGCAGTAGAGGAAGGAAAGGATTTAGGAGTAGTGATAGACAGGACTATGAAATTTTCAAAGCAATGTTTAGAAGCAAGAAATAGGGCAAATAGGATCCTGGGTTTTATAAATAGAAATGTTAGTTATAAAAGTAAGGAAGTGGTGCGTAGCTTATATAATTCCTATGTTAGGCCCCATTTAGAGTATTGCATACAGGCCTGGTCACCCCACTATAGGCAGGATATCAACATGTTAGAAGCAGTTCAGAGAAGAGCAACTAGGATGATACCAGCATTAAAGCGCCTGGAGTATAGAGATAGATTAAAGGAATTAAACATGTTTTCATTTGAGAGGAGATGTATAAGAGGGGATATGATAGAGTTATTTAAAATGTTTTCAGATACAAACTACATAGATGTGAGATCTTTCTTTACCTTAGAGGAGGAAATAGGACTAGAAATCATGGCAGGAAGATTAGAAAGCAAGGCTGCAGGTTAGATATAAGAAAATATTTCTTTAGTCATAGAGTGGTAGACTTCTGGAATGCATTGCCAGAGACGGTTGTAAATAGCACTAGTTTGACAATGTTTAAAACAGATTAGATAAGCACTTAAATTTATTAGATTTATAATTATGTATAGCACTGCATGATAGTTTTATAAGAAATTTACTATAGTTAAACAAGACATGATCCCCATGTATGGGGACCACAAATTGTAGAGGATTTCGCTGCAGGACTTAGCCCTGTTAATGGGCCAAATATTTAGAATTAGTATATAATGTATTGTGTACTTGTAAGTGTATCTTTAAGTACTGATGACGAGGTCGCTGTGCGACAGATACAGGATAACCTAGATGGGCCCTGGTGGCCCTTTGTTATCCTATTATTTATGTTATGTTATGTTATATATATATATATATATATATATATATATATATATATATATATATATATATATATATATATATATATATATATATATATATATATATATATATATATATATATATATATATATATATATATATATATATATATATATATATATATATATATATATATATATATATATATATATATATATATATATATATATATATATATATATCGTATATACCTGTTATGATATAGAACGGCTCAAAACAAGTGTATAATATACAAGTTCCAGTACACCTGTTATGACGTAGAACGGCTCCGAAAACAAGTGTAAAGAGGGGTACAAGTTCCTGACTTCATCAGACTTCATCAGGCCCCACTGCTTTATCCTCCTCCAGTTTGGTTAGGGGACCTCTCACTTCCTCCTCAGTCGTGGTGAGTGAGGTCAGAGTGTCTCCTGCCAGCAGATTCCCTTTCTCCCGCGACGTTGTAGCTGTGGTGACATCACTTTTACTAAGAAGAGGAATTGTAGAGTCTCCCTGAGCGTCGTTTACGATGCTCCACCACATCTTGAAGCCAACGTTGCATCCTCTCAATTTCCTCTTCTTATCTTCTACCCACTGAAGACAAGCCCAGTCCTGCATTGCCTCCATGTGGGCGGCTGCCTCTCTGTGTAGCAACTTTTTCCGCCGAGTAGGGCGGCTCTTGTAAGCGCGCCACGCTCTATACTTGGCATCAGTACTGAGGACCAAACCATGGCTGGTCAGAGGCCTTAGACCTGAGTTGCTTGTGAGGCATCCAGGATCATTGTGCTTGCAGCAGAGCCTCGGTGAAGCGTTCCACCTGTTGATCCACGTCACCTTGCAGCAACCCCTCCCAATACATTTGCTTGAAGTATTGTCTCAGGCCATTCCAGTTTGCCTTGTACCACTGCCAGAGGGTTCTGGTAGAAATGTCATCACGAGGCCTTTTGAAAAATATCCTGGTTAGGATGCTTATGTGGTCAGAGCTCCCCACAGAGCGTAGTTAGGAGCAATGTACCTCATGGGCTGTGAGGTCTGTGATGACAGGATCTAGGGTGGAGCTGGAGCGATGGGTGGGGAAGGTGACGTGGTTAGTGAGGACAAAAACTTCCAGCCGAAAGTCCAAAGCATGCTGCGAGGATTTAGATGTCCGAGAATTATCATATTTTCACACTGACGTGTCGTGAGGAGGAGATCAATATTATCCGTGAGGATAACACCCAATACACAGCATGCCTCGGCCATCCTCATCCACCAGCTTCAGTAATATCATTTCGAGCTCCGTAGGGATAGGCGTGTCTAGCACAGTGACACTGAGGCTCGACTTGAAGAAAAAAGGCCACACCACCGCCCTGTGTAGAGCGGTCCTTCCTAATCCAAGTCGAGTACCCTTTTATCCTCGCATAGGCCGCTGGCACACTATCATCTAGGAAAGTCTTGGACACGAATATTATTCAATATGAACCTGTGCATGAGTTCATCTGTGTGAAAACCACAAAGGTTTGCTGATACTATGTTTAGTTTAGTTTAGTTTAGTCTCTCTCTCTCTCTCTCTCTCTCTCTCTCTCTCTCTCTCTCTCTCTCTCTCTCTCTCTCTCTCTTTCTCTCCCTCTTCGTATGTGTGTGTGTATTCACCTAGTTCACCTAGTTGTAATTTTACAGGATCTGGGTATCATACTCGTGTGGCCCCGTCTCCATATCTACACACATCCAACTTTCCTTTAAAACTATGCACACTCCTCGCTGACACCACCTTCTCACTCAAACTATTCCACACCTCCACACATCTCTGTGGGAAACTATATTTCTTCACATCCTTCAAGCATATTCCCTTGGCTATCTTTTTACTATGCGATCTAGTTGTTCGATTTAAATGTTCTTCTCTCAACATCATTTGCTCATTATCCACTTCATCCAAACCGGTCAACAGTTTATAAACCTGTATTAAATCCCCTCTTTCTCTTCTTTGTTCCAGGGTAAGCAAATTAATTTCTTTTAATTTCTCCTCATAGGTCATTTCTGCCAATTCCGGAACCATTTTTGTTGCCATTCTCTGCAATCTCTTCAACTTCCTTATATGCTTCTTTTTATAAGGGGACCAAACCACCCCAGCATATTCCAATCTTGGTCTAATTACCATACTAATTAATTTTTTCATCATATCTTTATCCATATAATGAAAGGCTAATCCAATATTTCTAATCAAATTATGTTTCTCCAAACATCTTGTCAATATGAGCCTCAAACTGCCCCATGGTCTTGTATTATCACCCCCAAATCCTTTTCCTTTTCCATCTTTTTCAACACTACTTCTTCACCCATCTTATATGACCCTCTTGGCCATCTTCCACTCTTCCCCATCTCCATTACATGACTTTTGCTCAGATTAAATTCCATCTCCCACCTCTTGCTCCACTCCCAAATCCTATCCAGATCTGCCTGTAAAATTTCACAATCTTCACTCTTCACACACCTACACAACATCATCCGCAAACAAATTAATATAACTGTTTACTCCCTCTGGCATATCATTAATATAGACAAGGAAAAGTATTGGTGCCAGCACTGAACCTTGTGGGACTCCACTCTCCACCACCAACCAGTCCGACTTTGCATCCCTTATTACCGTTCTCATCTCCCTCCATTTCAAGTAGTTTTCCATCCACTTTAACACTTTTCCCTTCAGTCCTCCATAAATCTCTAATTTCCATAGCAGTCTCATGTGAGGTACCTTGTCAAAAGCTTTTTTTAAATCCAAATATACACAGTCCATCCATCTCTCTCTCTCTTGTATTTTGTCAACCACTCTCGAATAAAAGCTCACATGACCTCCCTTTCCTAAAGCCAAATTGATGATCCGATGATAACTTATGATCCTCCAGGAACCGTATCCAATATTTCTTTATCACCCTCTCACAAATCTTACAGACCACACTTGTTAAAGACACAGGTCTATAGTTAAGAGGCTCTTCCTTACTGCCTCCCTTATAAATGGGCACCACTTCAGCTCTTTTCCACTCTAACGGTACTTCCCCGGTTTCTAATGAGCACCTTATAATATCATATAATGGATCTATCAATTCTTCTCTACATTCCTTCAATAATTTGCCTGAAACTTCATCTGGTCCCATCGCTTTATCATCTTTAAGTTCCTTCAACATTTTATATAACTCCTTTTTAGGCATCTTAATGTCCTCCATGTGCACATTTCCTTCTACATTTTGAGGCTTTACAAACATTGTTTCTTTAGTAAATACTTTGTTGAAACCTATTATTTAGCAATTCCGCGAAATTCTTAGGGTCATCTACTATCCTTTGCTCTCCTTTTAATCTTTCAATGGACTCTCTCTTTTTAAGTTTACCATTTATGATGTTCCTTACTCTTGTCTACAATATCTTTTTCAAATTTTCTTTCTTCCTTCCTCCTTACCCTCACATACTCATTTCTCGCCACTCTATAATTCTCCTTATTTAGTATATTCCTGGTCTTTTTCCATCTTTTCCAAACCACATCTCTCTTTTCTTTAGCCTAAACACAAGTTGCATTAAACCAATCCTTTCTTCCTTCCTCTCTCGGTTTATACTTTGGTACAAATTTCATAACTCCTTCTTTATAATATTTCATAAAAATCTCATATTTTTTTTGCACTTCTCTGATTTGTAACATCTCCCAATCTAATGTTCTGAAATAATTTTTCAAACTTTCTGTGTCCATCTTTCTATAATTCAATCTACCACTCCTGTATGTCTCATCTCTCCTTTGCTGTGTTATTGCCATCTGCATTTCCATAACCACATGATCACTCTTTCCCAAAGGACATTTGTATTGTATATCTCCACATAGGTACACTTCTCTTGTTAACACCAAATCCAGTCTAGCCGGTTCATCATCTCCTCTATATCTAGTATTTTCCTTCACCCTCTGTTCCATCATATTTTCCATCATTAGATTAAGAATCTCTCTCCCATGCTTCCTCTCCAACACCACTTACTAGATTTTCCCAATCCACCTCCTTACAATTAAAATCTCCTACTAGTATCACCTTTCTTTTCCAGATAATACACTTTCCAAACTCTGTAAAGTATCCTTGATCATATTGTCGTATTCCCTTAATGTCCAAGAATTTGTTTTAGGAGGTACATAGGTCACCATGATTATTAATTCTTTTCCATCACTTTTTAACCTTATGCTTATCACTTCTGCGTTGTTCTTCCCATACCAAACTTTATCCACATTTATCTCCTTCGTCATAATCATAACTCCTCCTCCACCTTTACCCTCTCTATCCTTTCTCCATACATTATATTTATTATCCAAACTTACCTTTGTTTTTTTATGTAATTTTGTCTCAGTCAAACACACTATATCAGGCTTCTCCACCATCACATAGTCTTGCAATTCTAATCTACTTGACAGTATCCCATCTATATTAGTATACATTACGGTCCATCTTCTGCTCCCTCTAGGGCAGTGGTTCCCAACCTTTTCTAGTTTGCGGCACCCTTGGCAAGCCTTTCAAAACTTCCCGGCACCCTTATAAGGAAATACATATTTAAAATCTCCGTTGTTTTTTTACAAATTTACGACGTGTTTACATTTGGTATTACAGGAGAAAATTATTAAATTTTGCTTTTGGTGTTATAAAGCATAGAGAAATTCATTACTAATACTTCGTAATTAATTACTAAAAAAAAGAAAAAGATGAACAAACGACTCACGAACTCAGCTAGTTAGCAATACATACCAGGTATGTATTGCTAACGAGCTGAGGAGGAGGATATGTCATACCTTCTGCTTCCTTTGCGTCACCAATCAGTACTGAGACATTCTGGGCTCTGGCCAGTGGCGACTCGCTGTGCGCCCTGCCCTGTACGTGTGTCATACGCGTCAGTCTACAACCCTCACTCCCCTCCCTCCCTCCCACTCTCCCGCCAAGCTGTTCTCTCCAGTGTCCGTACAATTATTACACAGCAAAATCATATAATTAGTATTGTTCTCCTGGATTGTAATTTTCCATAAGTACAAATTATTATACAAATTCAATGAAAAGTAGCTAAGTTGAAAATTCGATCGCTAAATTGTGCAGCAGCAGCAGAAGCAGAGAGAGTGAAGTTAATGCAATTTTTTCCCCTGAATTTTGGCGGCACCCTCAAAAGATCTCACGGCACCCCTTGGTGCCGCGGCACACCAGTTGGGAATCACTGCTCTAGGGGTTTCCTCCGCATTCCTTCTTTTCACATACCATTTTCTGACTCTCTCTCCTATAACTCTCCAAAAAAACTTCTTTTTCCTCTTCAGACCATGTGTGTGTGTGTGTGTGTGTGTGTGTGTGTGTGTGTGTGTGTGTGTGTGTATATATATATATATATATATATATATATATATATATATATATATATATATATATATATATATATATATATATATATATATATATATATAGCTATAAAAAGATATACATTTTAAGGAAGGGAATATTACGAATTTGAAATTATAGACTTAAAAACAAGCACAAACACATAGAATCAATGTTCACAAATTAAGTATTTTCAATATTGTGGGAACTGTACTGTTTTTATAGCTTTTTTGTTCGAGCACGTGTCTGACACTATGGCGGGGAGGGGGGGTGCTGCGACGTGGAAGTAGGTTCCTGTGGAGCAGATAGTGGAGGAGTTTTGTGGCGAATTGCTGGAGGTGTTGGTAGCGATCCTGAAACGTGGTGAGGTGTAGGGTAGGTAGTGTAGTCGGTCCACAGGATCAGCCGTACCGGCCTTTTCTGCCCCTGCTCAGGTTGGTTTTGCTGACTAGCAGTGAGCAAGTATGACTAGGCTGGGGACGCATATGTGAACAGAGGATGCATGAAGATGCAGTACACACTCGTTTGCTCACATGATGGTGTCCCCAGCTTCTTCAACCTTCGGAGAAGGTGTGGCTGGTGAGTGGGTGACGAAATTATGTTGCTGATGTGTTGGCCCCATGTCACCTTTTCGTTTATGGTCAGGCCAAGAAGCTTAGCGGAGCGCACTACTCGGAGGGGACGGCCATATATGAAGAGACAGGGATGGGGGAGGAGGCCTGAGGAGGTGTGTATGTGCATTAATGTCCTTATCTACTATCTAGCGAACTTACAGGCAGGGGAATGGGCCTGCGTTTAACAGTTTGGAAAGAAGACCCTTTTGAGCTTGACTCTTGTTTGATTTAGTAGAGAGACATCAGAGGTGTAGCACAAATGAGTTGTCGTTACACCGGAGTCACCTGTGGCTCATGCGGCCGACAATGGAATACCACCACTCTGATCATTTCTTTCTTTAATCGGTGAGACGGAATAGGAGCTTCACCAACCGGGACTGCTTCCTGTTTCTAGATTAAGTGGCGGAAAGGAAGGCCGAGCCCTTTTCAGCGGTCAGCAAACGATCGGGAGTTCGTTCCCACCGCGATCCGCTTCGAGGACATTATCAGGTGGGGATTTTGTCTGGAGTGATACATCTGTCTAATGATAACGCAGGAGTCCTAATGCAAGACAGCTCAGCGTGGACAATAACCTCGCGTAGTGTGTGTGTGTGTGTATGTGTGTGTGGGTTTGTGTGTGTGCGTGCGTGTGTGTGTGTTTGTTTTGAAGAGAGAGAGAGAGAGAGAGAGAGAGAGAGTTTGTGTGTGGTGCAGGGCCCATCCCTCCTC
The DNA here is from genome assembly GCF_017591435.1 of Portunus trituberculatus. Classification (NCBI taxonomy): domain Eukaryota; kingdom Metazoa; phylum Arthropoda; class Malacostraca; order Decapoda; family Portunidae; genus Portunus; species Portunus trituberculatus. Next base: position 38,909 of record NC_059286.1, read on the forward strand.
TGGACAAGAGACGCAGGAGGTACTTGTGAAAAAGTAGCCTACCTAAGAGCCTCTGATTCATAGAAAGACACTTCCAATGATAATGATAATAATAATAATAATAATAATAATAATAATAATAATAATAATAATAATAAAAATGATAATAATATTAATAATGTTAATGATTTGGCTAAAATTAGGAATAAGGATGCAACCCCTGTGGTATGCCGTGTGTTGTCAAGGAGGGGACTGGGAGGTGAATGGCTGTCCAGGCTATTGCAATAAATTGCAGACTTTCAGATCACTGCAGGAGCAATGGATAGGCGTTCATCGATAACTGAGACCTCTTTTACGGCAAAGACACCTTGTATGCCAGGGATGGAGTGCATTTATCGCGCTAAGGTGTTCGTGTTTTGGCTGGAACACTTGAAGGCGAGTTAAATGCACTCTGGCGCTTTTTTTCGGTATTCAAGAGAAGGAAGGGACTTCGGTGATACATAGGGAAGAAAGAATAGACAAATCTAGAAGAGTAACCAGCTTAGTAAATGTGAAGAATAGTTTAAATGTGCATTACACGAACTGTAGGAGTATCTTAAATAAGATAGATTTGCTGAGAGGAGCAGCTTGTGTTGAAAATTTTGATATAATTGCATTAACAGAAACCTGGTTAGATATGTCAGGGAAGGTATTTGATCAGGAGATGAACATTAATGGTTATACACTTTTTATAAGGATAGGGAAAACAGAAGAGGGGGAGGAGTGTCCTTGTATGTCAAGAACACACTGCAATGTTGCATAAACAGCAGAATTAAGACAGATAGCAAAACAGAGTCTCTATGGGTAGATATTAAGGACGAGTCTCTATCATTAGTAATGGGTTTAGTGTACAGGCCGCCTAATGCTTCAGACCAAATAAACTCTTCCCTATGGGAGGAAATAGATAGAGCAGCCAGTTACAGTAAAGTATGTGCGGTAGGGGTTTTTAACTATAGGAATGTTGATCGGAGCTTGATGGTAGGTAAAAGGGAAGCAGAAGAGTTTCTTAGGGTCATTACGGATAATTTTTTAAAGCAAGTCATTATAGAACCCACATGGAAAAATAATTTTCTA
>NC_059286.1:47500-55000 GCF_017591435.1 Portunus trituberculatus
GACCGGATGAAGTCTCAGGCAGAATATTAAAAGAATGTAGAGAAGAACTAGCAAGTCCTATATACAACATCATAAAATGCTCAATAGAAAATGGAACAGTACCAGTAGAATGGAAAAGAGCTGAGGTGGTTCCCATATATAAGAGTGGAAGGAAGGAAGAACCTTTAAATTACAGACCGGTATCACTAACTAGTGTAATATGCAAGATGTGTGAAAGAGTAATAAAGAAACAATGGATTGAGTTTCTTGAAGACAACAAATTATTATCAAATAGCCAATTTGGTTTTAGAAAAGGTCGGTCATGTGTAACAAATTTATTGAGTTTCTACTCTAGAATAGTTGATAAAGTACAAGAGAGAGAGAGGGATGGATTGACTGTATTTATTTAGATTTAAAAAAAGGCGTTTGATAAAGTGCCACATGAAAGATTACTATGGAAGTTAGAGGAGAAGGGTGGCTTAAAAGGAAGCACATTGAGATGGATGGAAAATTACTTGAGGGGGAGAGAAATAAGGACGGTAGTTAAAGATATGAAGTCCAAGTGGAGAACAGTAGACAGCGGAGTGCCACAGGGGTCAGTATTGGCGCCAATACTTTACTCGTATATATAAACGACATGCCAAAGGGAGTGAACAGCTACATAAATCTGTTTGCGGACGATGCAAAACTGTGCAGAGTCATAAAAAAAAAGAGGATTGTGAAATACTGCAGGAAGACTTAAACAAGATCTGGAAATGGAGTAAAAAATGGGAGATGGAATTCAATGTGGACAAAAGCCATGTCATGGAAATGGGAAAAGTGAAAGACGACCAGTGGGAATCTATAAGATGGGAGATGGAGTAGAACTAGAAAAGTAAAAAGGAAAAGGACTTGGGAGTGACGATGGAAGAAAACAATCAACCGGTAAGCCATATTGATAGAATTTTCAGAGAGACATATAATTTGCTAAGGAATATTGGATTAGCATTTCACTATATGGACAAAGAAATGATGAAGAAATTGATAAGTACTAAAATAAGACCTAGATTGGAATATGCAGGAGTTGTGTGGACCCCATAAAAAGAAACACATAAGAAATTGAGAGACTACAAAAATGGCTACAAGAATGGTTCCAGAATTTAAAGGGATGACATATGAGGAGAGACTAAAAGCTATGGATCTACCAACCCTGGAACAGAGAAGAGAGAAAGGGGATCTGATACAAGTTTATAAATTGATTAACGGAATGGATCAAGTGGATAATGAGAAACTAATCCTGAGAGAAGAATATGACATTAGAAGCACAAGATCGCATAGTAAGAAACTGAGGAAGGGAAGATGTCTGAGAGATGTTAAAAAATATAGTTTCCCGCAAAGATGTGTTGAGACTTGGAACAGTTCGAGTGAGGAAGTAGTGTCAGTAACGAGTGTGCATAGTTTTAAAGAGAAATTGGATAAGTGTAGATATGGAGACGGGGCCACACGAGCATAAAGCCCTGTAAAACTACAACTAGGTAAAATACAAGTAGGTAAATACACACACACACACACACACACACACACACACACACACACACACACACACAGTTATAACTCACCTTTTGAACATTATAAAGAGTAATGGCTGTCGGGATCGTAGCAACAAAAAGAGGTTTCCTGTGATTATGAACGTGGTCTTGGTTAGAGGCACTTGCAGGGAAAGATGAGGCTTGTCCTGGGGAACTAGTGACAGGGATGACGTGTAAGAGAGCATCAGGTTTCTGCGCCACGTTGATAAATGCTACTGTTATTGATGAGTAGTTTGTTAATAACATCCTACCTGCTGCCATCAATTGTGCGTCCTCTGAAAGTGAAATATGCATCAAGGGAAGAGTTTTGGGAGCACAAGAAGTGTAATGAGAGACGTTAGGTAAGAAGATATTACCAGATTATATAGAATCAGGTTTTAAACCCAAAAGAATAGTAAAAAAGATAAAAAAAAATATGTAAAGAGGGAGTAGTTATGGTGAAGATATGCATAAGAAAGAGAATGATGTAAAGTAAGGGGGAAAGTATGAATTTATGAGATTGCATGAGAACAAATTCCAAGAAAATGTTGGACAATAGCGAAAATTTCATCTGAATTACAAATGATTACTGTCACTCTGTTGATGATAAAACATGATAGCATATAGAACAGTATATGATGAAAAGAATGACATATAATCGTTAATAGGATATAAAGGAATGAACAGAAAACATAATGGAAAAATTGTAATAGACATAAAACAAAAAAGAAATTCAGTATTTATTGATCGAAAAAAGAATACAACGTAGAAGAAAAATAAAGTAGTAGAAGGAACAAGTAATATAGAATGAAAAACTTACTGAAAGGAATTGGGAGGAAGGATTTATGATCTCCTTTTACTCCTCAGTCTCCGTCTCCTCCTCCTCTTCTTCCGTCTCCTCCTCCTTTTCTTCCTTCTCCTCCTCCTCCTCCTCCTCCTCCTCCTCCTCCTCCTCCTCCTCCTCCTCCTCCTCTTTCTTCGTCTCTTCCTCCTTCTTCTCCCTTTGTTACCATCATTACACAATTACCTTTCATTATATCATGAATATTTCGAATCGCCATAAGACATTCTGCCAACGGACATCCCTTCTTTCCTTCCCTTCCTCACCTTTCCCATTGAAGATAACATGCACCTCTTTGTAGAAGTAGTGACTGACGTATGCCTGAAGGAAAGGAATCAGACCAGGCAGGCAAAGTTTTTCATTCCCTTCCACTTGCATCATCATCATCATCATCATCATCATCATCATTACCTCTACAATCAGAACCGTAGGTATCATCATCGCTGTCGCTGCCATTATACAATCTGAAATAATAAAAACATTTTCCTATTGTTAGATATTTTTTCATCTTTCATGCCCTTTGAGTTCTTTTTATACTGTTATACATTATTATCACCTGAAACAACGAGAATACGTTGTAAGCCTACCTCTAGTCACAAATTTCTAACCCTTTAAGAACGCAAGAATTAATAAATATCTACTCTTTCGACTGTTTCACAAGTAAACTCTAACTCTTCCTGTTTCTTATTCTTCACCTCTTCACCTTCTTGTAGGCCTTTCCAAAATTCTTTGCCGTGTTAGAGAGACACTCTGGCCACTCACTAAAGGATGTTGGTTAAGGGTTACAACATCCTTTACTTAGAGAACGAGAATTCTTGAAATCCATATCATATGAGCCACGGTAACATGTGTGATAAACTGTATTTACCAGGCAATTTTCTTCTGTAACCGTGCAAATAGCAGTCATGCAAAGTTTGCAGCTTAGGTTGTTTCTTTACCTGCCACACCCATCAAGACTATCTCAGCAGTCACTCTTTGAGAGTTGCCATGCTGCTGCATTATATGGACGTCATAAACACGATTACCTTCAATAAAGACTTCTTCAGAAAAGGCAGGCTTCGAGAATTATAATCTTTCTGCTTTACTCAGAACTCGTAAACAAGACATTAAATGTATGATTTTGGTTGTCACAGAACGATTTCATGCAGCTTGACCCAAAAAGAACTCCATGAAGAAAAGAAGAAAGAAAAGCTAAGTTAATCATCTGTTTCAGTTACAATGGTTTACACACATTTTTACTAAATCTAATATATATCTCTAACAATATTCAAAGTCCAAATGTGATAGTGATCTTCAAAGAATTAAAATTATCATACGACAATCAAGCTTTGAAAATTATAAACTTACTGTTAAATATAATTAATATAGTTTCCTGACTGTCTTCAGGACAGTCAGGCTTTATGAATGCACAGCTCAATGTCTCACCTGATAATCATAAACAAGACATAGACAGAACACCACTTTACTACGTCCATGACTTAGAAAATATACATCTTACTACATCACTTTACATCAATTGATTGATACTATCTTATCAAAAGATACTCAGATGCGCTGTGAGAATAATCACCTTCGTTTATACTTCAACAAGACGCAAGGAACATTCCCTCTTTCCTATTCTTCTCATAGAAGAAATAATAAATAGGAATCCACTAAATGAGTGCTACTCTGCTCAAGACATGAGCTTACAAAGGATGACATTCCAATGAAATGACTGAATGAGAAAATGGAAACGTGAGAGCTTGTTAATATCGGGACAAAGATGAACTCTCAAGGAACTTTCAAGGCATATAATATTGAGGCAATAAGTCAGTGAAGGGAGTACAAGATGACATGTGTGTTATAGACCTCCATACTCTTTTTTATTTCTTTATTTTACGTATCCAGAAGAGAAAGAAGGAAGGTTCAGCCATACACTACCAAAAGTCAAATGTAGTAAAAAAAAAAGTGAACATAAGTACATAAGAAAGATAAAGGAAGCAGTAAATAGTCATTAGGTCTACAAGTGGCAGTACATGCATACCTGTAATCCCAGGGTCAAATTGGTTTCAAATTTTAAAAAATAGGTGCATGAAAAGAAAAATTAAATAGTTGCATGTGAATGTGAGCATATTACTGAATGGAGATTATACATTAATTGGAAAACTTACATGTATACCTGTGGTCTTAACAAAGAAGTAAATACACTGTAAAACGAACTAAGCTAAGAGGAATTGCCGGAAAATATAACAATAAAAAAACATCATAACACAGTGTCAAACAGAATATAAATTCCACACACATGTTGACACGTTAAAAAAACAATATTACACACACACACACACACACACACACACACACACACAAAAGAAAAAAAAAGACACACACACACACACACACACACACACACACACACACACACACACACACACACACACACACACACACACACACACACACACACACACACACACACACACACACACACACCATGTAGTGTAGTGATTAGCACACTCGGCTCAACCGAGAAGGCCCGGGTTCGAGTCGCGGGTGCAGCAAGGCAAATGGGCTAGCCTATTAATGTGTAGCCCCTGTTCACCTAGCAGCAATTAAGCATTTCGAGGGTTTGTGGTCTCTCTTTCCTGGTGTGTGGAGTGTAGTGTAGTCCAACCCAAAGATAGGTCTATGAGCTAAGAAGTCGCTCCGTAATGGGGAAGGCTGGATGGGTGATCAGCAGACAACCATGAATACACACCCAATTTCAAATCCCACTTTCCTTTTTTCCTTCCTTTCCTTCCGCTTTCCTCTCCTCCTTTCCCTTTTCCTTCACTTCAGTTCGCATCCCTTCAATTTCCTTCCCTTCCCTTCCCTTCCCTTCTCCCTTTCCGTTCCCTTTCCTCTCTTTCCTTTCATTCCTTTCCTCTTTCTTACCTTACCTTCCTCAGCAGCTCCTCCACTAAAAACATAGATTTATTCCTGAACATTGCCTTTTTTTCGGTGTTTCTTGTGTCCCTATTCATGATATATTCAACTGTTCATGATTCCATTACGACAGACAGGATCGGTAGCAGAGAGAGAGAAAGAGAGAGAGTTGTTGCTGTCATATTTTCAATTATTATTAATGTGCTTTTTTGCTTTGTTTTCTGCTTAGTATTCTATTTTCTCTTTTTCTTTCTTTTTTTTTATTTATTGGAAATTTGTCTGTCTGTCTGTCTGTCTGTCTGTCTCTGTTTTTTTTTTCCTTGTTGCCAAGGGTAAAAAAAATTGTGGTAAAAAAAATAAATAAATAACAGAAGTGCTATTCTCCAAACAAGGTTAAAAGAGTTAGCCAAATCTATGATAAAGGTTTTGAATCCTCTCACTTAAATGCAGTTAAGTCATAGGAAGGTGATGTATATACAAATGCAGGTAGGATATTGAAGATCTCGGTTAACCCTTGCATTAGAGAGGTAGATTGAATAAGGATAAAAAAAAAATGTCTTGTGCAGCGAGACTCCGGGAGGAGGGGAGACATGCAGCTATCGAGACCAAAAGAGCAGTTGGCATGAAAATATCGTTAGAATATGGCAAGAGATGCAACATCGCGACGATGAGAAGGAGGCTGAAGACAGTCAGTCAGAGGAGAAAAATTGATAAGACGAAAAGCGTTTGATTCCAGCCTATCTAATAAAAGAGTGTGAGTGGAAAGCCCCTCCCCGCATACATGTTATTAATACTCAGTACATGGACGAATAAGGCCCCTCTACAGAATTAGCAGTTTGGGAGGTGGGAAATTAGCGAAGACAACTCAGAACAACTAACTTCATAAAAGCTGTTTTGACTAGAAATGAGATGTAAAGTTTCCAGTTTAGATTAGAGATAAAGGATAGATCGAGGATATTCAGTTTAGAGGAGATTTACAGTTCAGTGTCATTGAAGAAGAAGGGATAGTTGTCTGGAAGATATGTCCAGTTAATACATGGAGTAATTGGTTTCTTGAGGCACTGAGCAATACTTAGTTTATTTTGTCGCATTCTGAAATTTTAGGAAAACGAGAGGTCGGGTGTTCTTTGGCTTCCCTGCGTGATCTATTTAGTTCCTGAAGTGTTGGTCGTCTTAAAAAGACGAAAAAAATGCAGTGTGTTATATCAGCGTAAGAGTGGATAGGACAAGAAGTATGGTTTAGTTTAGAATATCACTGATGAAGGATAGAACTCTGAGGAAAATCACTGTTAATAAATTTAGGTGCGTTGTTACAATAGCAAAAATTTAAAATTAAACTTGAGATGAAATTGCAGAGAAGGATGGAAACAGTAAAAGGGTAGTATAGAGATAAAAAGCTCTGTGCCACACTCTAACAAAAGCTTTTGATGTGTCTAAGGCAAAAACAAAAGTTTCACAAAAGTCTCTAAAAGAGGATGACCAAGACTCTGTGTGGAAAGCCAAAAGATCACCAGTAGAGCGGCCATGATGGAAGACATACTGGCAATCAGGTAGAAGAAGGTAAAGTGTTTAAAATTCTTTTTGTTAAGGATAGATTAAAAAAAATGCTGAGAATAGCCTGAATGTAGGCAAACTTTCAGCAAGAATTAAAGCTAGATGCTGATGAATAAAGTTGAAAGAGTTTTTTTTTTTTATGTAAGAGGGAAAACTACCAAGGGCAAAAATATTAATATTAGAAAAAAAGGCCCACTTGAATTGTAGTCTCCATAAAAGAATCAAAAGAATTAGTCAAAATTCATGGACATATGTCTTGACACTTCTCTCTCTTAAAGGAAGTTAAGTCGTAGGAAGAAGGAAATACAGAGACAAGCAGGGAGTTCCAGAGTTTACTAGTGAAAGGTATGAATGACTGAAAATACCGGTTAACTCTTGTATTAGAAGGTTGGACATAATAGGGATGAAAGGAAGAAGACTACTTAGGCAATTTGCAACCACTAAGGCAGTTTCTGAGGTTAATAGGAGAGATACCATCAGGTCCATTATCCTTCCAAAGGTTTAGGCTAACGAGGGCATGGAAAACATCACTGCGAAGAATTTTGTTAGGCATTATGAGTCAGAAGGGAGAAGAGAGAGTGGAACAAGCCCTAAATCATCCTATGTTTGCGAGATGAGTTCAACCTGATGGCAGTGGTGTCATCAGGTTGAAGTAAAGGAGGAAAGATGAAGAAGCAA
>NC_059286.1:62500-87500 GCF_017591435.1 Portunus trituberculatus
CTGTTGTATGAAGTGTATGATATACACTCTGAATCCTCCTTTTTCCGGTGGAATCCGTTAGAAAAGGAAAGGGAGGCGATCCATGACAACACTGGGTCTGCTCTGAGCCTCACCACATTACACGAAACACTGCCAGCCAGACAGCTGGTGTCGAGGAACAGTACTGGCAGTCCTCTAAATAAGTGATGCCGCAGCCGTCACGCAAAGAAATACAGAAGCAGGTAGGGAGTTCCAGAGTTTACCAGAGAAAGGTTTGAAGAATTGAGAGTACTGATTACCTCTTGCGTTAGAGAGTTGAACAGAATAAGGATGAAAGAAAGAAGAAAGCCTTGTGAAACGTGACCGAAGGAGGGGAGGCATGCAGTTAGCAAGATCATTAGATTAGTTAACATAAAATTAGCGATAAAAGATAGAAAAAAAATGCAACATTTCGGCGGTAAAAAAGAGGCTAAAGACGGTCAGTCGGAGGAGGGGAGTTGATTAGAAGAAAAGTTTTTGATTCCACTCTATCTAATAAAGCTATGAGAGTGGAACCCTTCCAAACATGCGAAGAGCACTCCATATAAGGATGGATAAGGCCTTTCTACAGAGTCAGCAGTTGGAGGAGCGAGAAAATCTGGCGGAGAGGAATCAGAACGCCTTACTTCATAGAAACTGTTTTAGCAAGAGATGAGATGTGAAGTATCCAGTTAAGATTATGAGTAAAGGACAGACATAGGATATTCATTGTGGAAGAGGGAGACAGTTGAGTGTCACCGAAGAAAAAGGAATAATTGTCTGGAAAGTTGTTTCGAGTTGATAGATGGAGGAATTGAGTTATTAAGGCATTGAAAATTATTAGACTTTCTCTGTCCCAATCAGAAAGATTAGAAAGATCAGAAGTCAGGCGTTTTGTGGCGTCTTTGCAACATCTTATGACTTCCTGAGGGGTTGGTCGTCTCTCAAAGGACGTGGGAAGACGTAGGAGTGGATAGGTTAAGAAGTTTGGTAAAATAAATCATTAATGAACAATAGAAAGAGAGTGGGTAACAGGACAGAACCCTGAGGAACACTACAACATACTGATAGATTTAGGAGAAGAGCAGTGGCCGTCTACCACAGCAGCAATAGAACGGTCAGGAAGAAAACTTGAGATAAACTTACAGGGAAATGGATAGAAACAGTAGGAGGGCAGTTTGGATATCAAAGATTTATGCCAGATTCTATCAAATACGTCTAATGCAACAGGAAAAGCTTTACCGAAATCTCTAAAAGAGGATGACCAAGACTCAGTAAGGAAAGCCAGAAGATTACCAGTAGACCTGGACGGAAGCCATACTGACGATCAGAGAGAAGATTGCGAAGTGACATATGTTTAAGAATTTTTCTATTGAGGATAGATTACAAAAAAATTTAGAAAACCAAGAGATTAAAGCTATAGAACAGGCTGAATGTAGGCAAATTTCCAGCAAGAAGGAAAACAAGAAGTCGATAGACAAAGTTGAAAGAGTTTATCGAGGCAAGGTGCAAGCACGGAAGCACGGTTCTTGAGAACAATTAGAGGGATCCAATCAGGTCCATAAGCCTTCCGAGGGTTTAGACCAGAGAGGGCATGGAAAACATCATTACGAAGAATTTTGATAGAAGACATGAAATAATCAGAGGGAGGGTGAGAAGGAGGGACTAGCACAGAATCATCCAAGGTAGAGTTGATAACAAATGTTTAGAAGAAAAGTTCAGCTATAGAGACAGATGAGATGGCAGTGGTGCCATCAGGATGAAATAAAGGAGGGAAAGATGAAGAAGTGAAGTTATTAGAGATGTTTTTGGCCAGATGCCAGAAATCTCGAGGGGAGTTGGAGTTTGGAAGATTTTTGCATTTTCTATTTATGAAGTTGTGTTTGGCAAGTTCAAGAACAGACTTGGTATGATTCCGGGCAGAAAAATAAAGTGCGTGAGATTCAGATTGAAGGCTCAAGTACCCTTTATGGGCAACCTCTCTATCATGTATAGCACAAGAACAGGCTGTCTTAAATAAAGGTTTAGAAGGTTTAGGTTAAGAGAAAGAATGAGGCATGTACGCCTCCATGTCAGACACTATCACCTCTGTTATGCGTTCAGCACACACAGTTGGGTCTCTGATGCTGAAACAATGATCAATCCAGGAAAAATCAGCATAATGCCTCCTCAGATCTCCCCAACTAGCAGAGGCAGAACCCCAGAGGCAACGCTGCTTTAGGGGATCCTGAGGAAGGATTGAAGAAATAGGACAGTATACAGAAATGAGATTGTGATCGGAGAAGCCCAACGGAGATGATAGGGAAGAGCATAAGCAGAAGGATTAGAGGTGAGGAACAGACAAAGAATGTTGTGTGTCTTTAAGACGGTCAAGAATACGAGTAGGGTGTTGCACCAGTTACTGCAAGTCATGGAGGACTGAAAAATTGAAACTAGTACACAGAATGGTCCGTGAAGGAAGAGGAAAACCAAAGCTGGTGATAAACATTAAAATCTCCAAGAATGGATATCTTCGTGAAAGGATAGAAGGACAGAATGTGTTCCAGTTTGGAAGTTAAATATTCAAAGAATTACTATAGGAGTTAAGGTAGATGTACAGGGCACAGATAAATTTAGTTAAAGAGTGACTATCGAGTCGAAGCCAGATGGTGGAAAAGTCGCCATTTTTTTATTTTGAATTTTAAGTGAAGGGTGTATGTATGGTAAGTGCATGTAGTTTTGTGAGGAGAAGGAGGCTGTGACTGTCCCATTCAGTTTTCAGATACAAAAGGAACGTTCAGTGAGATCACAACTTTCACCGCACCCCCTGAACTACGGCTGTACTAGACCTCACTGGGAGTAAATAATCGTCTCGTGAGGTGTTTATTATTTCCTGTCTACGACTTACTACTATTACTACTACTACTACTACTACTACTACTACTACTACTACTACTACTACTACTATTACTACTAATAATAATACTTTTACGACTACTACTACTACTACTACTACTACTACTACTACTACTACTACCATTACTACTATTACAACTACAAGTACTACTGCTACTACTGCCGCTGTTGCTGTTGCTGTTACTGTTGCTACTGCTGGTACTATTACTATTACTACTACTACTACTAAAACTGCTACTACTACTATTTCTACTACAACCACTATTGCTACTATTTTGTTGGTATGGAAAGAGTACCAACTATTGGAGCTAATGCTAATTGAGGAAACTGAATTAAAAGCATTCAGTGGAGGGTTAGTTTATTACAAAAATAGTTGGGTACATATATAAATAATATTTAACAATAATAATTTTAATAAGTTTGTATGTGATTGTGTATGTATGAATGTATGTATGAATGAGTGAATGTGTGTGAATGTGTAGTGTTTTGTGTTGCATATTATACAAATATAAATAAAATGAATAATATAATAATATGAGAGTAAGACAAATATACTATAAAAAAAAGTAAATAATTAATTAGTATGCCATGAAATGGTGAGACAGGAAATGTATGGTGATAACAGAAAATGCAATGATTGTAGGGCAGACTTAAGTAAACGGCCGCTACAATACTCCCCCCCTAGTTTCGAGGGAGGAGAAACGAGATTTTCCTGGTGCGGCTGGGTGAGTCAGGACCGTCCAGGGACGTTGTGGCGACCACCTGAGGTTGAGCAGGGTCAAGCAGGTAGGCCGGTTTGACCCGGTCCATGGACACAGCGTCCTGAGTGCCGTTCCGGTCGATGGTCACAGTCTTGCGTGTCCGCCGCAAGACACGATAGGGCCCTTGGTATGGTTGTGAGAGGGGGCGCTGAACAGCATCGACGCGGACGAAGACGTGTGTACAGGTGTCCAGGTCCTGGCTCACAAAAATCTTCTTAGGAGAGGAGCGAGGCTGGACTGGCTGTAGGTTGCGCATGGCACTGTGGAGGCGGGTGGCGAAATCTCGGGCACTGCACAGGTCTGGCTCTTGTGAGGGCACCAGCATCTCGCCGGGAAGCCTGAGGTTGGCGCCATACACCAACTCGGACGAGGAATGCTGGAGGTCTTCCTTGAGAGAGGACCTGATGCCGAGGAGGACAAGAGGAAGAGCCAGGGACCAGTGTTCGCGCTGTGAGGCGGCCATCAGGGAGGACTTGAGCTGGCGATGGAATCTCTCAACCATCCCATTTGACTGGGGATGGTAGCTCGAAGTCCTGTAGCGCCGTATGCCGAGAAATACCATGATCCTATTCCAGACATTAGCCTCGAACTGGCCACCACGGTCTGAGGTGAGGCTCAGAGGAACACCGAACCTTGAGACCCAAGTGGCGATGAAGGCGTTGGCGACGGTGTCGGTGGTGATGTCTGGAATAGGTGTAGCCTCAGGCCAGCGTGTAAACCGGTCCACGCACGTAAGGATGTAGCGGTGGCCGGCAGAGGGCGGCAGCGGCCCGACCAAGTCAATGTGGATATGGTCGAACCGTCTGGAGACTGGAGGAAAGGTGCCAGGCGGAGAGTGTGTGTGACGAGTCACCTTGGAGGCTTGGCAGGCGGTACAGGTGCGGGTCCACAGTCTGACATCTCTGTTGATGCCCTCCCAGATGAAGCGAGAAGTCAGCAGGCGCTGGGAGGCACGGATACCAGGGTGAGAGAGGTCATGTAGCTGACGGAAGGCCTTGACGCGATGCTGCTGAGGCAAGTAAGGGCGGACGGCCTCTGTGGAGACGTCAGCATACAGAGAGACCTTGGTACCTGGGAGTGTGACTTTCTTCATCTGGAGCGCCGAGTTCTGCAGGAGGTTTTCCAGCTCGGGGTCGCCGGACTGGTCGGCAGCTATGGCAGTGTAGTCGATGGAGGACACAGCAGAGATACCACGGGAGAGAGCGTCAGCTGGGGCGTTGTCGACACCTTTGATGTACCGGATGTCGGTGGTGAACTGAGAAACGAAGTCCATATGGCGAAGTTGCCGAGGAGAGTAGGTTGCCTTGTTTCTCAGGAAAATGGTGGTGAGTGGCTTGTGGTCGGTGTAGATGTGGAAGCGGCGGCCTTCTATGTAGTACCGGAAGCGCTTGACGGCCTTGTAGATTGCGAGGAGCTCACGGTCGTAGGCACTGTAGTTGGCTTCGGCAGTGTTGAGCTTCTGGGAAAAGAAGGCGAGCGGCTTCCAGGCACTGTCCACGAGCTGCTGGAGGACAGCACCAGTCCCATTGCCAGAGGCGTCAGTTGCGATGCTCACCTCTGCGTCGGGGACAGGGAAGGACAGCAAAGTTGCGTCGCTGAGGGCCTTCTTGGCAGCGAGGAAGGCAGCGTCAGTGTCCGGTGTCCAGGTGAGCATGACCGACTGACCACGCTTGCACGGCTTGATCATGGCGTGTAGAGGCTGCAGCAGGAGAGAGCAGTGTGGAATGAAGCGGTTGTAGTAGTTCACCATGCCCAAGAACTCTTTGAGCTGGCGCTGGGTAGATGGCTTCGGGAACTGCTGGATGGCTTCACATTTAGTGGCAAGTGGAGTGATGCCTGCTGGAGTGACGGTATGACCAAGGAAGGTGAGCGAGGCCACGCCGAACTCTGACTTGTCGGCGTTGATCTGGACACCGTAGTCCTGGAGGCGGCGGAAGACTTGTTCGAGGTGCTGTCTGTGCGAGGCTTCGTCGGGGCTCGCGATGAGAAGATCGTCGATGTAGGCGAAACAGAAGGGAAGACCGCGGAGGACCTCGTCGATGAACCTCTGGAACGTCTGTGCCGCATTCCTGAGGCCAAAGGGCATCCTAACGTATTCGAACAGACCGAAGGGAGTGATGATGGCAGTCTTCGGTATGTCGTCAGGATGAACAGGAATCTGGTGGAAGGCCTTGATGAGGTCGATGCGGGAGAAGATGGTGGAACCAGAGAGTTGCGACGAGAACTCCTGCAAGTTAGGCACAGGATAACGGTCTTCCTTGGTGCAAGAGTTGAGAGCTCTGTAGTCTCCGCAGGGTCGGATGTCGCCGTTTTTCTTCGGGACGACGTGAAGAGCTGATGACCAGTTGCTGCTGCTGGGCCGCACAATACCTTGCCGCATCAGAGACTCGAACTCGGCCTTGGCCTGGCGGTAGCGTTCGGGAGCAAGACGGCGGGCCTTGGCGTGTACAGGCGGTCCTGAAGTCTCTATGTGATGCTGCACATGGTGTTTAGCGGGCACGCTGGCTGAGTAGGGTTGAGTCAGCGTGGGGAAGGACTTGAGTAAAACAGCGAACTGGTGGTCCCCTTTGATGACAGAGAGGAGAGTGCTGTCTCCTGGTGCTGGTCGAGCAAAGGAGGAGACAGAGGTCAGAGGGTCGACTAACCTGCGGCCTTTAACGTCGACCAGCAGGTTGAAGTGCTTGAGGAAGTCTGCTCCGAGAATTGCCTGGCTGACATCCCCGACGTAGAAGGTCCATTCGAAGCGACGTCGGAGGTAGAGATTCACTTGCATGGTGCGCCGTGAGTAGACGGGAATCTTGGTCCCATTGGCGGCGTGGAGATGCAAGAGAGGCGGCAAGGTGCGTAGACTGGCGGGCGCGGGGATAATACTGACATCGGCGCCGGTGTCTATGAGAAACCTTGTGTTGGAGCGGCAGTCTCGTAGGTGGAGCAGCGCTGAGAAACACTGGCGGGCAATTGGCTGCATCACTGCTCGCCGTTGGTGTTTGACGTGTTGTAGGTGCATGGGGAAACGCACTTGTTGGCCTTGGCACCAAACTTGTTGTGGTACCAACACAGACCTGGGCTCCTAGAACGGGAGCGGCGCTGGAGGCGGCGAGGAGTGGAGGAACGTGAGCGACGGCCATCATGCAGTTGCTTCTTCAAGTAGTTAACCTCGGTGGTAAGCTGAGAGATGAGCTTGGTAAGGTGAGACAACTGGGTGTCATTCTGTGTGGTAGTGACAGAAGACACAGGAGAAGCAGGTGTTGCAGGAAGAATCGCCAGGAAGTCGTCTGCCAACTTAGCGATGGCGTCAGGTTTCAAAGTGTCCTTGACGCTGAAGAGGCTACGCTGGATGGCAGGAGGAAGGCGCTGGTAGAACAGTTGCTTGAAGAGATCAGCGTCGAAGGCTTGGTACTTGTCACCAAGCAGTTGCTTCATGCGACTCAGCAACTGTGACGGCTTCTCATCACCTAATTCCTCACTAGAGAGGAGCTCACGGAGACGGGTGGCGACGGAAGATTGTAGACTCGTTAGTAGGGCAGTCTTCAAATCTTCATAGGGAGTGTCAGAGGAGGCAGCAGTGGAGATGACGACAGAGATATGTGTAAGCACGTCGGATGGCAAGAAGCTAACAGCATGGTTGAATTTGGTGAGGCTGTTAGTGATCTTGGATGCCTTGAAGCTGCACTCCAAGAGACAGAACCACAAGGATGGGTCCTGCGAGTAGAAGGGAGGTGCCTTAAAAGACACCGCCGTCGCAGCAAGGTCTTCCTGAGACATGGCTGGTGGTGGTGATGGGCACTAGGCTCTGGCGTGAAGATCCTATGGGTCACAGCAGGTCTTAGGGAGCTGCTGTTGTACACAATAGTGTCACTGTCACTGGCGTGTGTCACTGGAGTGTGTCACTAGTGTGTGTCACTGGCGTGTGTCACTGGAGTGTGTCACTGGCGTGTGTTACTGGAGTGTGTCACTAGTGTGTGTCACTGGCGTGTGTCACTGGAGTGTGTCACTAGTGTGTCACTGGTGTGTGCTTGCACAGGGGGATGGGGATTCACGCCGTATCCACGTGGCGGGTCGAGAAAAGGGTAACACTCAAGCCGTAATCCAGGTGGCGGGTAAGCACAGTAACACGCCGTAATCCAGGTGGCGGGTAAGCACAATATCACGCCGTAATCCAGGTGGCGGGTGCAAAGGTGAAAATTGGAAGGTGGGCGGGACAGAGGGACGCAGAAGGTGTCGCTGTGGCACAGAAGGTGCTGTAGGAGGCACGGAAGGTGCTGTAGGAGGCACAGAAGGTGCTGTAGGAGGCACAGAAGGTGCTGCAGAAGGTGCTGAAGGTGGGCGCAGAAGGCGCTGAAGGGTGGGCGCAGAAGGCGCTGCAGAAGGGTGGGCGCAGAAGGCGCTGAAAGGTGGGCGCAGAAGGCGCAGCAGGAAGGGGAGGGAGCACAAAGGTGCTAGGAGGGGGGGTATAGTTAACCCTTACTATGCCTAAGGCATAATATTTCTCCCGGCCTAACCGTCAACTCCACGAACACCACATATGGAGGTGGAGCTTTTTCGGGTAGGAGCCCTCCAACGAATACCCCAGGCGGAGCTGGCGCAGGTCTTTGGGCTAGGAGACAGTGGCTCTTATACAGCCACGGTTCCTTCCTCTTAGCTAGCTCATGGGGTCACCATTTGTTGGTATGGAAAGAGTACCAACTATTGGAGCTAATGCTAATTGAGGAAACTGAATTAAAAGCATTCAGTGGAGGGTTAGTTTATTACAAAAATAGTTGGGTACATATATAAATAATATTTAACAATAATAATTTTAATAAGTTTGTATGTGATTGTGTATGTATGAATGTATGTATGAATGAGTGAATGTGTGTGAATGTGTAGTGTTTTGTGTTGCATATTATACAAATATAAATAAAATGAATAATATAATAATATGAGAGTAAGACAAATATACTATAAAAAAAGTAAATAATTAATTAGTATGCAGTGAAATGGTGAGACAGGAAATGTATGGTGATAACAGAAAATGCAATGATTGTAGGGCAGACTTAAGTAAACGGCCGCTACTTCTTTTCTACTATTACTTCTTTTCACTACTACCATTACTACTACTACTATTAATAATAGTAGTAGGAGTAATAGTAGTAGTACAACTACTGCAGTTATACTGATATTGCTACTGTTAATACTACTACTAATAATAACATATTTTCAACCTCAACTTCTGCTACTACTACTATTACTACTACTACTATCACTACTACTAGTACTACTGCTATTATCACTACTTTTACTACTGCTACTACTACTACTACTACTACAACAACTACAACTACTACTACTACTACTACTACTACAGCTACTAATATTACTACTACAACTCCTACTACTGCTGCTACTACTGCAGTTCTAGTACTATTACTGCTGTTACTATTAATGTAGGATAGTATTTTATGTGTTCTTTGTAAGAGGTAGCGATGCGAATTCAGTTATTCAATAAAGCCGAGTTGGCACCTCAGCAGGGCTTCCATTTTAGGGTAAAATACCTTAAACTAGGGTAATTGGACCCTTCTTAAGTTAGTGTTTAGGGTAATGCATAAACTAGGATAATTTTAGGATAATCTGCCGTCCTATGGATAGGTGTGCTTGGAATGGAGTCAGTCTGGTGGCAGGCTGGTTTTCTTTCATGTTCGATTCATGTACACAATCATCCCCGTGACTTGTATCATCCCTTCACCCCCCCACCCCATCCCCTTTCTCTCCAGTCTCCATTCACCCGTCTACTACGCGTACACGTTTTGGACCTTCGGACGGTTAGATCACAGTTCACACACAGAGTCAATCACTTGCGAGGACGAGTCCACACAGAACAGCCGCAGTAGTGGCTGTAGTGCTATTTTAAAACTGTTTACTAGCTGGAATCTACGTGGAGGTGGCCTCTTCCCATAATCATAAGGAATAACTTCATTTCCACTCTATAAGGTAATTTGTTTTATATATATTGTTATGACGAGGGGCATGCAGCTGTGTGTATTGTCTGGAGTTGTGTGGTATGTGGCGTGTGTGCTGATGAGGCGAGCTTCGTATGTGTGTGGCATGTCGGGTAGGTGTTGACATGTCGGTTGGTGACAGTGTGCTGGATGATGAAGATGATAATGAGGCCGTTGATGATGATGCCAGTGATGTTGATGATGATAATGCTGGTGATGAGAGTGATGTTGTTACACTGTTCCATTGTGGTGGTATTGGTGGTTATTTGAGAGGAAGTGGAGGAGGGTGTTGCTAACTTCTCGATTGGTGCCTACAATCTCTCCCATTTAACGATGTTACCTGCGAATAAGTGACACTTTTTACTTCGACAATCTAGGGTAAAATCGACAAAAATCTAGGGTAAGATTTCATCAACTCATGGAAGCACTGCTTCTGAGTTCCCGCGCACCGCTCTCAGTGTGTTGTCATGGCTTGCCCCGGGAACGTCTTGTCTCTGAGCAAGCCGCCCTGTACTTCTCTTCCTACCGCAGTATTAAAGGACATACTTTACTTCGGTGTGTCCATGGCCTTTCCCACCACGTAGAGGACATGTGGACACCTACACGACAAGCAAGTTGTTCCACATGGCGCAGTGAGAGTAGCTGCTTGGAAGTAATTCGCCGGCAGACAGCCTACGCGTCCCCCGCCACCCTTCAGCCTTCGAATGTCAGTGCAGTGTTTCGACAGTGTTGTGCGGTGCTAGTGGCAGTGCAGTGTTCCTCGGTGTTTTGCGTGTGCTTGCAGAGAGACAGCAAGGCAGACGGCAAACATCGTCCAGCGAAATAGGAGCGCATGTGTCATAACACCACTCTGCGCGGCGTCTGGTTAGACACTGCCCGGCAGCCCGAGTGCCCCGGCCAGGTTGCCAGATGTCCCAGTCTACATGAGGCCTCATTTTTGATCGAAAAGGCCACAAAAGAGGCCATCTTTATTAAACCATAACAGAAATGTTTTCTAAAATGCCAAAAAAAAAAAAAAAAAATACCAACCATACAGTGTTCTATCACAAAATATTTGCCTATTTATTAGACTTAATAAAGAGAAAGCAATTACAGCAATTACTCCACGTTATCATACTATATTCTGCAAAATCAAGTTTATGATGCATACTCACAGTGCTTGCCCATATGGGGGGAGATTTGGATGTCGGCTTCCTAGAAATGCACTTGCAGCATTTCATCAAAGTCCTGGCTGTCTTGTTCAGCCAGATCCCTGGAAGTTGCTGCAGTTGAGGTGGATGGTTCCTCGGGATGCACAGTGCTGCTCTTGTAAATGGAGCTGTTGAACATGCTTAACAACTTGTCTGTTACTTCAAACTTGTTACAGCATATTCCTTCACTACACAGACGACTTCGGATTCTCAAAACTGCTTCCATAGTTTCTAAGGAGAGCCTGTTCCTCACTTTTTTTTTTTAATGTTTGTTACATGAGAGAAAATTCTCTCAACAAAGGCGTTACTCAGTGGAAGTGCATGTGCATTCAGAACAATCTGTGCAAGCTCAGCAAAACATTTCTCACCAACAGCATTGCTATACTTTTGAACAGTTGTCCAGAAGTTTACTGCTTCATGTGGTATTTTTTCATTAGGAAACTCTTTCCTCCAATCAACCAAGAGAAGCTTGTCATACTGTTGCTCCAGTTGCATATTTATGACTTTGCTAGTAGAGTGAATAAGGTGAGTGAATGCTCCAGCAACACTTGAAAATGTCTTACGCATTTGATTTAGGCATATCTTTGGTTGAAAATACCTTAGATTTTCAACAACGTCAGTGTCTTGACTTAGTCTCTTTTCTAACTGACTTTCTGCCTCAATGAGGAAGTCAAAGCATCTTTGTTTCAACCGTGATTTTTCTTCTTCAGGTAACTTTGATTGCGAAATTTCAAGCTGAAACTTATCCCTATATTTCACTTGGCAAGGAGCATATGGAACATTCTTGTCTTCATCTTCATACACTCTGTGCAATATGGAGCTGTGCAACTGTTTCAATTCAGAAAACACTTTGAAAGGTTCAGCATCAGTCGCTTGGAAGGATGCATTAACAGACTCAAAATTTTGAATGTGTGGTAATGCAAATATAAGATACAAGTAGTTTCTCTTATCACTTATCATTTCATTGATAAGGCGTGCATGGTAATTTCTTTCCTTCTCAGCAATTACTGAAAAGTAGGCCTTGAGTTCATGCCACTGTGTTATGATATCAAAAATGCATTTTCCTTTCACCAGCCATCGTGTGTTGCTAGGAGTTATGAATCTTGAAGGTTGAATGCATTCATCATTCATCACAGAAAATACTTCCTTAAACTCTTCTCTCCTAAGACAGCTAAGCTTGAACCAGCGAGCAATCTCAGAAATTAAGTACTCCAGGTTTGATGGTAATTTCTTAAAAGCATATTCACAGCACAGAGCAAGACTGTGGCAGGTGCACTTCACAAATATTACTTTAGGTACTACTTCTCTCAGCCTGGACAGCACAGAGTTTTTTCTGCCACACACATTACTGGCTCCGTCACAGTCACTACTGAAGCCAATGCAGTTCCCAATGTCTACATTAATTTTTTTCAAGTAGTTAGTGATAGCATTATACAAAGCCTCTCCTGTAGTAGAAGTTACTGGGATTAAGGCCAGGAACTCAGTCTTTATACGGGAACTCTTTTCAAAGAAATACTTAACACAGAGACAAAGATGTTTCATGCCACCAATGTCCGTGGACTCATCAATCAGCAGTGAGTATTTACTGCTTTGTAATTCAGTAATCAGCTCTTCCAACAATGCAGCACTGACAACATTTTTCAAAACTGCTGAACACTTTGTTCTATGCATTTTAACATTTTCCAAGGCATGACCTTTAGTAGCGTTACTTATTATTTCTGTGTAGTGATCAACAGACCTAATACTACTGTGGCAAGCAATACCTAATGCATATTTTATTTCAAAAACTTTCACTTCACTTTGCCTGCCTCTCAGCGACTTTACAAATGTTTTCATTATCTTGTTGTCAGACTTAACAACAGACTGAGACGCCTTTTTATGTTTTTCCGTATTTTCATGTAATACTAAGTTTGATTTTTTCATTGTACTGATCGTACAGTTACAAAATTTGCAGTAACATGCACCACCTCTGTTGCTTAGCCACTTATGGTCTTTTTCCCACTCCTCTCTATAGGTCCTTCCATCACTGTTTCCTGTTTTCCACTTCCCCATTTTGCGTGACACCTGACGACACTCTCGACAATCTGAAGCGAGTGTTAGCACTGAGCCGTGAGGGCTTCGTCACGCCGCGCGGGACACACCGCACATACACGTATTAGACCAGTACGAAACGCGTAGGATAGCATACGCCTGATGTTTGCATTTTGTGTATAAAGATATTTTGATCCATATTTTTAGGGGAAAATACTTGATATATGTTGACTATGCTGAATAGTAGAAAAGGCCAAGAAAAGGCCAAAATATGTTTGGCCTCTAGACCTAAATTTTCAAAGGCCAACGATGCTCTAAAAAGGCCAAAATGGCCTTTTAAGGCCAAACCTGGCAACCCTGGCCCCGGCCTCCATTCCACGGGCCGCCGCCGCCTCTTCATCGGTGTTGCCATACACAGAGCACCCAGCACTGCCACACGTACACCACTGACACGCACAGACACACGCATGTACGCACACCACGCACTGCATTCAGCTTCAGGGTAGTCTGTACAGTCTTGTGTACTCTGTTGTACTCGTGCCGGTTCGAGCCGTTGAGGCGCTGGTCACGTAGTAATTTCCAGAGTCACCCTGAGTGATGCCGAAAGGCGGGAAGAAGGCAACACCACCACCCGTACAGTCTGAGGAAGCCTCGCAGCAGTCTTCATCTCCTCCTTCGCCCTCAGCATCCATGGATGTGCAAGCACTTTTCCGATTGATGGCAGACAGGGAGGACGCAGCACGGGCCGAGAGGGAAGAACAGCGGCGAGAAGACGCAGCACCTTTCGAAGCTCTGCTAACAAGACTGGCGCCGCTTACACCACAGTCAGTCTTCGAGTACTGCTGGGAGCGCCTCTGCCCCGCCAGGCCCACCTGTTCCACCACCGACTCCTAGAGCGGCTGTACAGTAGGGTGTTTCATGACAGAGGGTTGAAAAATAAAACTGTAAGGAAGTTTCATCCTCATTGCTTATCTTGTTCCACTGGCTCAGAAAACAAGTTTGAACAAGTTTCAGCCTGATTGGAAAATATTTAGGGGTCCCGAGAATTTACATTCCGTCAGCCTATCATGCGCTTACCGCTTAGTCTGGTTGTAGGCTTCACAGCGAGAGGTTAGTGTCTCTGTGTGTGTGTTTTCCATAATAATTGTTATATAAATTACACTGATGCATAAGTAATACCTATGCATCAGTGTGTATATATATATATATATATATATATATATATATATATATATATATATATATATATATATATATATATATATATATATATTAATAGGCTAGATACATACCCATTGGGTATGTATATAGCCTATTAATCATATACTCGTATATGTATCTATTTATCTATCTATCTATTCATTTATCTATTTATCTATCTATCTATCTATATGGATTTCACGATGCAGAAATTAAATGCTGGACACTCGTGTATGCATTGAATGCATAAGGGAACACCACCTGTCAGATAGAATCAAGGGGTTATCATTTGACACTACATCATCGAACACTGGAATTCATGCAGGTGCCTGCACCAAGATTGAGGACGCTCTTGAGAAACAACTTCTATACCTAGCATGCAGGCATCACATTTATGAAATTGTTCTAGCCAAAGCCTTCCACCTCTCAATGGGCCCCACCACTGGGCCTAATATTGAAATCTTTAAAAGACTCAAGAATCAGTGGAATGAAATCGATAGGTCCCTGACAACTAGCTGCACTATTGCCGAACCTCTTCAGGGTCTCAGGGACAAAACTATTCTTATTGTGAGAAAATTTTTTGCTATCTGTCAGCAGCGGGATGACTATAAAGAGCTTCTTCAGCTGGTCCTTCTCTTTCTTGGGGAAGAGACTACTGTTAATGTGCCTCTCCGGAAGCCAGGAGCATATCACAATGCACGGTGGATGGCAAAGGCTATCTATGCATTGAAGCTATACCTTTTACAAGACCAATTCAAGATGACGGAGTTGGAACTTAAAGGTGTCACAGAAATCTGCCTTTTTGTTGCCCTGGCCTATGCAAAGGCTTGGTGTCATGCACCAAGAGCAGAGCAGGCTCCAGCTGTTGATCTGGAGTTTTTGCAAGACATGGAAACATTACAAGAAGAAGGAGTGATCATCACTGTTGCCAAGGAAGCACAAGCAGCCATGAAGCGACATTTGTGGTACCTCTCAGAGGCACTGGTTGGCTTGGAATTCTTTGATAAAGAACTTAACCAAGAGGAAAAAAGAAGAATGCAAGATAACCTATTAAAGCCAGCACTGAAGAAAGTAGCAAAGCGTATTGAGGGAAAAAACATCCTTGGCTCATTTAAAGAAAAAACGTTATCTGATTTTGTAACCTCGAGGACGATGGATCTGTTTACCACACTCTCAACATTGATGATGCCTTTACTCAAAATCCTCCTGCGTCTTGGGAAAGTGACTCAAAGTACCTTGAAGGTCAAGCCAAGGTCCATGACCTGGCTGTGGTTAATGATTTGGCTGAACGGGGGATAGCTCTTATCAAAAAGTTCAATTCCACATTAACAACAAAAGAAGAAGACAAACAGTTCTTATTGAAAGCAGTCTTTAAGCACAGAAAAGAATTTCCAAAGAAGCAAAAGGCAGAAATAATGAAGTAACTATATGAGACTGCTTTCTTTATAATTTTTGTACTTTATGTGTGCTCTCTGGCCAATTATTCTTTTGTTAGGGAAAATAAAGCAGCAATTATTTATAAAAAAAAGTTTTTTTCATGAAAACCTTAATTTCTCGAGACCCTTAATTTTTATCATAGGAGGGTAGATTTAGGAGAGGGATGATATTTTGGCAAGAGGAACTCAGGCATGTATGAGGAACAAATATCTGATATTGTCTGATTTTATGAAACACCCTACTGTACAGCCCCCAGCTCCTCTTCCTTCGGATGTTACGTACCAACAGTTCAGGGAATGGAGGCGGAAATGGGAAGATTACGCAATTATGGTGGACTTCGCAAGCCTGCCCCGTCCCAAACAGCTGATCCAGTTACGGATGTACCTTTCACTGGAGACTCAGAGAGTGTTGGAGCACACGCTACAGGTGCATCCAAGCTCCACTTCTCCCGTCGACGAGGTGCTCGATATTCTCCAGAAACACATCAAGGAATCCAGCAACGAGGCACTGAAGTGGCGGGCGTTCACCACCTGCAAATAGGCTACAGGAGAGTCTTTCGCAGACTGTTTTGTGTGGCTCAAGAGTTTGTCTGAAGAGATTGATGTCTGCAAAGCTCACAGCACAGTGTAAAGAAGCCTGGCTCAAGCACGGCATCCTCACTGGTGTGCAGGACGAGGAAGTAGTGCAGAAGATCATCGCCCTCGACGCTGCCGCCACACTCGCGGACGTCGTGACATTGTGCCGCTCCTACGAGGCCACCAGGACGGCTGCCTCGGCCTTACGTGCTCCTCCTGGAGTCCGTGCTGTCTCTCAGTACAGGAAAGACAAGAAGGTGGACCATAGAACCACGGCAGACGCACGTTCGGCTGTGTCTTCACCGCCCCCTTCCTGCAGTAATTGCGGCAAGCAACAGCACGGCCCCAAAGGCTGCCCTGCTACGGAGGCAGTGTGCCAGGGTTGCGGCACGACAGGGCACTGGTCACATACAGAAAAATGTCCAGCCAAGACTGTCCAATGCAAGGCATGCAGCCGATATGGACACTTCGAGAAACTCTGCAAGTCTTCCAGGCCCAAGAGTCAACATTCCGCGAAACCCAAGCCTCAGAAGTCGAAGAAAAACGGCCGTGCCACTATCCATGTGGTGCGAACACAGAGTCCGTCGGGGGTCCCCAGGTCTACCAGGCAGCAAGCGAGTAGCGTACGCAGAGTCCAGTCGACCGCTCGGGTCAAGCCCACGCCTTCTCCTACCATACGCGTGGTCGTCACACACGGTGAGAGGTCAAGTAGCATGGAGATGATACCTGACACAGGCGCTGACACCACGGTGATAGGCCCACACCATCTCCAGCACCTGGGCCTCACGAGGCGTAACCTACAACCGCCACCCCCGCTTGAGTACTACAACGCAGATGGGTCCAAGATGCCCGCTGCCTTGGGTTCCCTCCAGGTGGAGCTCACCTATGGCAATTTGTCGTGTTTGGGGTGGATTGATGTACAAGGTTCCCTTAGTACTCCCTTGCTCTCCTGGCAGCACTGCAGGGATTTAGGCATCGTACTGAAGGACTTTCCACGGCAGATAACCGACGCCGTTAGTACCATCGGTAGGATTCGGGAATCGACAAGTGCTACGCCAATGGCCACTGTACAGTGCCACAGGCAACCAGACTCCGCAGTTGCCCCACCCCCAGCACCGTCGCCATCACTACCACTGCATGCCAACACATCTCCTGCAGAGGCCAAGGAGTACTTCCTCCAAGAGTATGCAGATGTTCTTGTGAAGAAGGACGACCTACAGAAGGCACCGCTGCAGCCTATGACGGGACCGCCTATGCGGATTCATCTCAGAGAAGATGCGAAGCCCTTCGCCGTCCACACACCCCGGCTGATTCCCCGGGCATACCAAGACCATGTGAAGGCCGAGTTAGACTCCATGGTGGCAGGGTATCATCGCTCCAGCTGATGAGGACCCATCTCCTTGGTGCCACCCGATGGTTGTCGTCCCGAAGGTCGGGGGAGGCGTACGCATCACCACCGACTTGTCGAAGTTAAACAGCCAGGTGTCCCGCCCGGCCCACCCGTCGTCTGCGCCATTCGCAGCGATCAGGAGTGTCGACCAGGAGGCCAAATACTTCATAACCATCGACGCTTTGTGTGGTTACTGGCAAATCCCTCTGGCCGAGGAAGACCTAGAACTTACTACTTTCATTACTCCTTACGGCCGCTTCCGTTACCTCCGCGGCCCCATGGGTTTTGCCGTCACTGGAGACGCTTTCGGTCGACGGGGCGACCTGGCTCTGTAGGGATTGACGCAGTGTGTGAAGGTAGTGGACGATCTCCTGTTGTTTGACAAGGAATACCTTTCACACCTCCACCGGGTCAACAACGTTCTGGCAAGATGCAGGTCACATGGCATTACCTTAAACGCTGAGAAGTTTGTTCTGGCCGCTGAAGCGGTCTCCTTCTGTGGCTACCAGCTCTTTCACGCCGGCATTACAGCAGACCCTGGGAAGGTCCGGGCCATTACGGACTATGTCAAGCCAGCCAACCTCACAGACCTGCGGTCATTCATGGGCCTCGCAAATCAACTGGCTGACTTTTCTCCGGACATATCCGCCGCTGCTGCCCCACTCCACCCGTTGATGAGCCATAAGAGAGCATTCATGTGGACCCCTGACCACGACCAGGTTTTCAAACGTGTCAAGAAGGCCTTGTCCAGTCCACCAGTCCTCACAGCATTTGACCCTGACCTTCCGGCTGTCCTACAAATGGACGCTTCGCGCTTGTACAGCCTGGGATACGCCCTCCTACAAGACCACAGGGGAGGACACTTCCGTCTAGTACAGTGTGGCTCACGCTTCTTGACGGATGCGGAGACTCGCTACGCCACAATCGAGTTAGAGTTGCTGGCGGTAGTGTGGGCTATGAAGAAGTGTATGTTCTACCTCACGGGTCTGCAGCACTTCACCCTTGTAACGGACCATCGCCCACTTGTCCCTATCCTCAACAGCTACACACTAGATGCCATTGACAACCCACGTTTGCAACGCTTGAAGGAGAAGATAGCGGCTTTTGCCTTCACCGCAACGTGGCGCCCAGGTAAAGAGCTGTGCATTCCTGATGCCCTCTCACGCTTCCCAGTGACCAACCCGACCACCGATGATGAAGCCCTTGATGCCGAAACCAGCTTCTCCGTCAGGAGCATTGTCACTTTGGGAGCAGTCGAGTCCCTGGCCACCACGGCTACTGACAGCGACCCAGCGATGGAGGAACTTCGGCGGGCGGCCTATGAAGATCCTGCCTACGCACGTTAGGCAGGGATTCCCAAGCGACCGCTACGCCCTTCCAAATACTCTTCGCCCATATTGGAAACTACGTGAGGACCTGTACTGTGAGGAGGACCTCGTCTTGTACGGGGCTAGGGTTGTTGTTCCGACCGCTCTTCGCCGTCGCACCCAGGCCCGCCTGCACGACAGCCACCGAGGAGCAGAGGCTACGAAACGCCGAGCTCGACAGGCGGTGTACTGGCCTGGCATTGACGCAGACATTGTGAACACAGTCCGCGCCTGCGCACCATGTCAAGTGATGCAGCCAAGCCAGCAGCAAGAGCCCCACCTCTGCGATGACACCCCCACCAGGCCCTTCGAGTCGGTGTCAGCTGACTTTTTCTCTACTGCGGGGAAGTCCTTCCTCGTGGTCACTGACCGACTGTCCGGCTGGCCTGTTGTGGTGTCTTGTGGTGTGGATACTACTTCTTCGGCAACTATTCGTCACTTCAGGCAGCTCTTTCGTGACCTAGGAGTGCCAGTTCGCCTTCGCACGGACGGCGGCCCACAGTTTGCCAGCCAGGAGTTCGCCGCCTTTCTGGAGCGCTGGGGAGTCCGCCACAACATGTCGACGCCCCACTACCCACAATCGAACGGTCACGCAGAGGCTGCTGTGAAGTCTGTCAAGCACCTCATCCAGAAGGTGGCCCCTACTGGAAACCTGGATTGTGAGGCGTTCGACAAGGGCCTCCTCGAGCTTCGCAACACCCCAAACCACACCGGTCGCTCCCCATCCCAGATACTCTACGGTCACCCTCTTCGCTCTTGTGTCCCGGCTCACGCCAAGGCTTTCCAAAAGCAGTGGCAGGCCAGAGCAGAGAGCTGTGATCGTCGGGCTGCTGTTCGCCTACATGATGATACGGCTCGGTACAACGCACACGCCTGGCCTCTCCCACCGCTTGAGCTCAATGCCGTAGTCCGTTTCCAAGACCCAACGAGGAAGCGCTGGGATAAGGTCGGCACCGTCATGGGCATTGGCAAGTCCCTTGACTACCTCGTCAAGATGCCGAGCGGTCGTACCTAGTGGAGGAACCACCGCTTCCTTCGCCAGTCCATGTTCCCGCCCGAGGACCGGCTGCCCACGGAGGCCAATCCACCTGAAGCAGAGTCGCCCCAATCCGCTCTGACCCGTCGCTCAGCAGGCATCAAGGACAGGAGACACGCTCAAGACACTGTGTGCTGTGAGCGTGCAAAGGGGAGGGAGATGTAGGATAGTATTTTATGTGTTCTTTGTAAGAGGTAGCGATGCGAATTCAGTTATTCAATAAAGCCGAGTTGGCACCTCAGTTCCCGGGCATCGCTCTCAGTGTGTTGTCACGGCTTGCCCAGGGAACGTCTTGTCCATGCGCAAGCCGCCATGTACTTCTCTTCCTACCGCAGTAATAAAGGACATATGGACACCTACACGACAAGCAAGTTGTTCCACAATTAACACCGCTACTACTCCCACTACTACTACTACTGCTACTACTACTACCTGATACTGCTAATACTACTACCTAATGGTGCTACTACTACTACTACTACGACAACCACTATTACTCTCTCTCTCTCTCTCTCTCTCTCTCTCTCTCTGTCATGGTGGTACTGCTACTACTACTACTACTACTTTTACTACTGGTACTACTACTACTACTACTACTACTACTACTACTACTACTACTACTACTACTACTACTATTATTATTATTGCCATTACTACTACTACTCTTACAACAACAACTACTACTACTACTACTACTACTACTACTACTACTACTACTACTACTACTACTTCTACCTACTGTTGCTACTATTACTACTAACTACTGCTGCAGCTATTACTACCTATTGCTGCTGTTACTACTCTCTCTCTCTCTCTCTCTCTCTCTCTCTCTCTCTCTCTCTCTCTCTCTCTCTCTCTCTCTCTCTCTCTCTCTCTCTCTCTCTCTCTCTCATAGAGGTGCTGCTGCTCCTTTGTTGCTGCTGCTGCTGCAGCTGTTACTACCACCACTACTACTACTACTACTACTACTACTACTACTACTACTACTAGTAGTAGTAGTAGTAGCACAACCACTGAAGTTCTACTATTATTGCTTCTACAAATAATAATATTACTACCCTCTACTGGTACTACTACTGCTACTGCTACTGCTACTACTACTACCACTACTACTACTACTACTACCACTACTACTACTACTATTATTACTATTACCTGCTGCCACTGCTGCTACCACTACTGCACTACTACCACCACCACCATTACTGTTGCTGCCACTGCTACTACTTTACACATTGCAGAGCTGCACCACTGCTGGTGCACAGCACCATCACTGCTAGCACAACCACACTGCCACTGCCGCAGCACCCACTGCTGCTGCTGTCACCATTGACCACAGCACCAACACACACCACCACTGCTGCCGCTGCTGCTGCTGCTGCTGCTGCTGCTGCTGCTGCTGCTGCCACCACACCACTACCACCACCACCACCACCACCACCACCACCATACCACCATATATATATCTCTCTCTCTCCACCTCACTGCTTTTGTTGCACCACCACCACCAGTGCTACCACCACTGCAACCACTACTACTACCACCACCACCACCACCACTACCACACTGACCACTACACTACCACCCACTGCTGCTGCTACCACTACTACTACTACACCACTACTACTACTACTACTACCACCACCACCAACACCAATAACACCACCACTACCAATACTGCCACTGCCACCACCACCACTGCACTACCACCACCACTACCACCACCACCACCTACCACCACCACCACCACCACAACCACTGCCACCACCACCACCACCACCACTGCCACCACCACCACCACCACCACCACCACACTGGAGTTCTACTATTATTACTGCTTTTATTTTTATTACTATTACTAGTGCTACTTTTACTCCTGCTACTACTACTATTACCACCACTACTACTACTACTACTACTACTACTTTTACAACTATGACTATTATTTTTACTACTACTTCTACTACTACTACTACTACTACTACTACTACTACTCCTACTACTACTACTACTACTATTGCTACTATTACTACTATTCACTGTTTGATCTGCTGCATTCTCTGACGAGACAGCCAGACGTTACCCTACGGAACGAGCTCAGAGCTCATTATTTCCGATCTTCGGATAGGCCTGAGACCAGGCACAGCACACACCACACACCGGGACAACAAGGTCACAACTCCTCGATTTACATGCCGTACCTACTCACTGCTAGGTGAACAGGGGCTACACGTGAAAGGAGACACACCCAAATATCTCCACCCGGCCTGGGAATCGAACTCCGGTCCTCTGGCTTGCGAAGCCAGCGCTCTAACCACTGAGCTACCGTGTGTGTGTGAGAGTGTGTGTGTGTGTTTGTATGTGTGTGCGTGTGCGTGTACATGTGTGTGTGTGTGTGTGTGTGTGTGTGTGTGTGTGTAATAATAATAATAATAATAATAAACGGTTTATTAATTAGGCAATGTAAAAAAAATACACTGAAAATGTACAGGGGGGGGGGGTGGGACATTACCACAATGAACTAAAAATGCTTAACCTAACTATGGATAAACTTAACCTAGAAATTCACTTATTTATTTAAAGCTCGCACAATAGTGGGCACCGCGCTGAGCCGGTACCGATCCGTGCGCGGTGCTCTCAAAGGCGCCACGCGATTATGGTGTCGGGTGGCGCGAGCAGGGGGAGGCACGTCGGGTGGTAGCAGGTGGCGGAGACGTGGATGACGCAGCAGTCCTTCCCCAAATTTTTCCAAGGCTTCCTGGTGTCTTGTGGCCAGCCTCGGCAGACTCAGGCAGGTCAGGGCGTCCTCGTAGGACCTGTAGGCAGGCCCAAGGATGACCCTGAACGCCCTCCTCTGAACCCTCTCCAGCTGTTGTCGTTGTGTGAGGTTCAGGAGGAGGACCACGCTGGGGCGGCGTACATGAGCTTAGGGAGTATAAAGATGAGGTACACTCCCCTCAGCTCATCTGCCGGTGCTCCCAGGGACCTGAGTCGGCGCAGTAAATAGATTTTATATGAGGCTGACCTGATGATGTTGGAAACATGCTGCTTCCATGTTAACTGATCATCCACCAAGACACCTAGAAGCTTGGTGCTGCGGACCACCTGGAGGAGTGAGGGCCCACAGAAAGCTGGGGAGGGGGAACTGCTGCTGTGGAGGTACAAATGTGCATCACCACGGTCTTGGTGTGGTTGATGGTCATTTTGTTGTCCTCCGTCCACGTCTGTAGTTGGTTTAGAGTGGACTGCAGTGCTGAGAAGTCTGGGTTGGTGTTGTTGACGGGTACGCCCACGGTGCAGTCGTCCACATACTTCCAGCGGTGGGGGGTGTGGACGAGAGCATCGTTGATAAGGATGAGGAAACACAGGGGACCCATCTTGGTCCCCTGAGGGACCCCGCATGTGAGCTGTTGGAAAGAGGAGACAGAGCCCTGATAACGAACGGCCTGACGCCTTCCCGTGAGGAAGTCTGCCAACCACGCTATCAGGTAGGAGAGAGACCCAGAGTGATGGCTTTATTTATCACAACAGTGTGATCAACAAGATCAAAGGCCTTTCTGAAGTCCACAAAAGCAATAGCTAGAGAAGTGTTGCGTTTGTCCAGGTGGCTGTGGACGAATTCCAGGAAGCTGACAAGGTAGTGAGATGTGGAGGTGGATTTAATATTGCCAAATTGTTGTGTGTCAATAGAGTTACAAATTTTGTTATAGGCCCAGTCGAAAACAAAATCTTCACAGATAAGGCTGGGTATAGGGGTGATGGCGACTGGTCTTAGATCATTCAGTGACTGTGGATTAGAAATTTTGGGGAGGGGGGTGACGTAAGATGTCTTCCAGTCATCGGGGCAGGAATGTTGAGCAAGGGAGGCATTGATGATAGAGCAAAGGGTGTGGCAAGTTCTGGGGCAAATTCTCTGTAAATTTTGATGGGGAGGTCAGTGGGAGTGGTGGATCTGTTTAGTTTAAATTTAAGAAGCTTCCTGTAAACATCAACCTCCTGGACAAGGGGTGGAGGGAGGAGGCAGGGAGGTAGGCTGGGAGAGTAGTGGAGTGAAGGGGAGGGAGTGTCTGACAGATCGCAGCGAAGTGACCGTTAATCTCTTCGGCCGCGCTGTCAGGTGAAAGGTGTGAAACACAGGGGAAAGAAGAGGCTTGCTTTTGTAAACCACACAAAGACTTAATCTTGTCGTACCACTGTCTGTTGTTAGTAAGCTTGAGATGGTGAATTTTGTCTGGGTAGTAGCTTGCCTTGGCTTTTTTAATTTCCCTGATAACTCTGTTCCTTAAACTCCTGTACTGGTCAGGGCTAGAGTGGAAAGCCCTGTCACGCTGACGAAGGAGTCGTTTGATGCAGGGCGTCATCCAAGGGGCATCAGATGGGTCCACTGTGATGTCCTTGGTGGGAAAGTAGTGGTGGAACGCTTCCGTTGTGGTAGTGAAGTAGTTCCGCCATTTTGTGTGGACGTCTTCCACCTCCAGTACCTCGGTCCACGGATGAAGTGTTAGCCACTGCCCAAATTCCCTCATGGCGGAGTCAGGCATGGGCCTGTGGGATCTGGTGACAGTTGACCTGGGAACCGAGGTGGTGGGGGTGGGTGTCCACAGGATGGATAGGTGGGTGCTGCGTCCCATGGGGGGGAGTGGCTGTGTATGTGTGTGTGTGTATGCGTGTGTATATGTTTATGTATGTGTGTGTGTGTGTGTATGTGTGTGTGTGTTTGTGTGTATGTATTCCAATTGGATGGGAAGTATATTTGTTATTTTTCCTCCTCTCTTTTGAATTTTTTTGTGTACTGTATTTGTGTGTAAGGTGTGGCGGAAGGGAGGAAGGAGGGAAGTGAATGTGACTATGACTGAGGAGGAGGAGGAGGAGGAGATAGTGTGTGGGTGAAGAAGACGAAGGGAGAAGGAGGAGGACAGAAAAAAAAGGGAGGAGTAAGAGGGTGTACTAGGCGTGGGTGTCAGAGAGAGAGAGAGAGAGAGAGAGAGAGAGAGAGAGAGAGAGAGAGAGAGAGCTATTCCTTGATAACCTGACAAAGAGGAATGGGTGGGAAAGGTAGTAACAGGTTTGGGCGTGGCTGTAAGTACGTCTGACTTCCTCTCCTTCCTCTCCAGTCTTTTGCCCACGCCCTTCCACACCCGCC
>NC_059286.1:107500-125000 GCF_017591435.1 Portunus trituberculatus
TTGTCCTACCGGATGTGTGTGTGTGTGTGTGTGTGTGTGTGTGTGTGTGTGTGTGTGTGTGTGTGTGTGTGAAGAGACGCGCTATCTACAGAGGCCCTACTAGAGGGACTCGTCGTCGGTTACTTTCGATTCGAGATCCCTGAAATATTAAATTTTCTCTTCCTACATGACCTATGTGGTAGTATACGAAACTGATAAATGTAAACATATGTTTTCAAATCGAAAATGTAATGTAATGTTGTAAATTTTCAGTAGATATTTGTATTACTGATCACTTAAATATCAGCTCTCCCTGCTGCTCATCCCTTGCAAGTTGTCGCCAGGGCTCATAGGATCTATGGGATCGTCGAAGCCCGAAAACAACAAGTAGTCGCCAGACTCTCTCCCGGGACATCGCGCTAACCACACCTCTTCCCCGCTCTCCTGTACAAGGCAACAGCTCGCCGGTTCGCCCGCTGCTTGAGCTGCTCTGCCTTCCTTTGTGTCCCGGTGTGAGACGGCTACTCTCTTGAGATAACACAGGAGAAGAAGAGACTTGACACGGAGAGTTCCCGCGATGGAAGCGGACGTAGACATGCGGGACTCCATCTCTCCGGGCAAGCGGGAGCAGCCTGACACACCCCCTGATGACAGCCCTGAAAGGTCCCACTGCTGCACTGCCCAGGATCATCCCCAAGCCCTGGACGAGTATGTTAAGGCCTCGTGCTCCGAGGTACGGAAGGGGGGCGTCTCTTCGCCAACCCGGCCAAGGTATCCCGTGTCCTCCATGACTCCGGCTTCGGGAAATACATCCTCGAGGGGGAGACTCGATCCCTAGGCAATGGCTCGTCCCTGATAGTGGCGGTATGGGCCCACAACCTCCCCAAGATCCCCGTGCTCCAGCTGTCCTCCTTCACCCTAGGTGAGTGGCCTGTTACCTGCCGTAGAGCAGACCGGGACAGCGGTACTTACCACTACGCCAAGGTGGGGCCCCTGGCGGACGACACCACCCTTGAGGAGGTCCGGGACGGCTTCCGTGTCCTGGAGGGCAATGAGGTGGTGGAACTTACCTGGCTTCCACCCCATAGCCTGCCACGCTTCGCCACTGGGAAGTGGCTTAGACTCAAGGTGAGAGGTTCCCCACCCAGCAAGGTAGCCATTGACCAGTTGGTGTACTACCCACGCTCCATTCTCCTCCCCCTCCTGCGCTGCCCAGGGTGCCTTATGTTAGGGCACTCCATCAATACCTGCAGGTCCTCGATCCGCTGTGCCCGCTGTAGTGGCCCCCACCCCTCCTGGAAAGGCGACAAGGGTGAGGTATGTGACAAGCCCTTCCACTGTTTCCAGTGTCAGGGTTCCCATGGGCCCCAGTCACTCCATTGTCCTCACAACCTCCATGCCCAGCAGCTCTACACCCGCCTGGCGAATGAAGGCAAACCCCTACCTGAAATCAACAAGCAGATGAGGGCCCTCCAGTTGCCTCGACCACAGCGACAGACTCCTACACCAGCCACCCCTGCTCCTACCAACCCAACCCGCTCGGCTGCTCGGGTTGTTGAGCCAGGGTGTTCCTTCGCCTCTGTTGGCACAGGGAACAGGTTTGCTGCTCTACAAGACACACCCAATGAAGCTGCTACTGTCGCCCAGGAAGAGGACACCATACCTACTCCTCACATCCCTATAGCCACCATCACCCTCATCAAGCACCAGGCCAGTATTCTAACTCACCTCCACCTTTTCGACCCTCCTCTCCACCCCAGGACTCCACCAAGCCTACAGCCACTGACAGTACTTCTTCCTCTGTATCTGAGCTCTTCCCCAGCATCCTCGACCTCATTTGGCATGGCTACCACCTCTACCGGAAAGGAGTGTCTTTCCCGGACATCATCACCATCCTCTGGCCCTCTGTCTCCACAATCCTGACTACTCTCTTCCTGTAATGGCCCTCTCCTTTATGTTGTGGAATGCCCAATCTCCTAACCTACTTAGGTGACACCCTCCCGTCTGTGGTCGGCATATGTGAGACATGGCTTCCCCCTCATCTTTCCCTCTCCTTTCCGGGCTACAACATCATCCGCAAAGATCGTGGTCAAGGACGTGGAGGAGGAGTCCTTCTCGTCATCCATGACTCCCTCATCTCATCGCCTCTCCCTATCCCTCAGTCTCAAGATGGGCGTCTGGAGGTTGTTGCTGCCAAGGTTGGACTTGGTGGTGGCTGGGTCACGGTGGCAGTCTGCTACAATCCTGGGGGTCCAGCTGGCTACCGAGAGTTTATGCTCTACTTTTCCACCCTGCAGCCTCCAGTACTTATAATGGGGGACTTTAACATGTTGGGAGCCTGACCTGCCACCTCACCATCACAACACCTCTGGCAACGCTCTCTTCCAAGCCTTGCTAGATCTAACACATGTCTCCCTAGCGACCAGGTTTCATCCCCATACTGGTGCCGCCTCGGTGCTCGACCTGTTCCTTGGAGACCCTACCTTCAAGGACTCCACCTTCTGCACTGGACCTTACATGGACAGCGACCACCTCCCTCTCCTCGCCTCCCTCCCACAAGTCTCCCCACTGGACACCCAACATCTTCCCCTGGATGGAGCCGCAACAACCATTGCTGGGGTGCTGTCCTAGGCTGGCACAGCTGCCTTCCCACTCATCACCCGTCGTCGTCCACGCCGCCCTGGGAAGCCCTGGTGGGATGCAGCCTGTGCGCAGGCAGTACAGGACCGTCGCCAGGCTTGGAATCAGTGGCGTAGGACCCCCACTATCCAGGCTGGCCGTGCTTACCGCCGCCTGGACGCTATCTGTGCCAAGACCATCCTCAAGGCAAAGCGAAATGCATGGGACCTGCACTGCTCCACTCTCTCCTTCCGCTCCTCTCCCAAGAGTACCATGTCCTTTCTCCGCTCCGTGGAGGGCAAGTTGGTATCTCAGAACATCCCAGTTTCTGATGATGATTCTACCCCACTGGCTGACCCTGAAAAAGCAAAAATCTTGTCAGAACACTTCCACCTCAAGATTGGTTTACCTCCTCCTCTTCGTCCGCCTCCAACCCTTACTTCAGTTATTGAAA
The DNA here is from genome assembly GCF_017591435.1 of Portunus trituberculatus. Lineage (NCBI taxonomy): Eukaryota > Metazoa > Arthropoda > Malacostraca > Decapoda > Portunidae > Portunus > Portunus trituberculatus. Next base: position 110,553 of record NC_059286.1, read on the forward strand.
CTGCCGTCTCCTCTCCAGCTCTCCCATCCCTTGCTCAACCATTCAAGCCTCATGAACTCTCCTCAGCCTTAGCTACATTAAAACCCGGTAAGGCGCCAGGCCTTGATAAAGTCCCATACGACTTCATCCGCCACCTCACCCCACCCCTACGTGCCTGCCTCCTTCAACTATACAACAGCAGCTGGCAATCGGGGCAGTTTCCATCCACCTGGAAACCCGCCATCCTCATCCCCATCCACAAGCCTGGAAAGGACCCTACACTCCCTTCAGCATACAGGCCCATCAGCCTCCTCTCCTGCATCGGGAAGCTGCTGGAGAGGTTAGTCAACACCCGCCTCACCTGGTGGTTAGAAGCTAACAACAAGCTAGCAGAGGAGCAATGTGGCTTCCGCCCTCACCGGAGTACCCTGGATGTGCTGGGGCAAATTGAGTATCACATCTGTGACACTTACCGCCAGCGTCAAGTCATGACGGCCCTCTTCCTTGACCTGGAGGGAGCATTTGATTCGGCACCACATGAGGGCATCCTGTACAAGCTGGCACTCATGGGCATCACTGGCACCACCCTTGCCTGGGTGCGCGACTTCCTCACCGGTCGCTCATTCCAAGTGGCTGTTGGTGCATCACTGTCACCTTCCCAAGGAATTCATCGTGGCGTACCTCAGGGATCCATTCTTAGCCCCCTTCTGTTCAATGTTCTTCTCTCTGACCTACAGGTTCCTACCCACTCTCACCTTCTCCTCTATGCTGATGACATTACCATCGTCAGTCGAGCACCCACACTTTCCGAGGCTCAGGACCACCTGCAGGAGGCTGCCACCGCCTTGGGTGCATGGATGACAACCTGGGGCTACAAGTCAGTGCCTCAAAGAGCTCTCTCATGTGTTTTACCATGAAAGCTTCCAATTCCACCTACCGTCAACTTAAGTGGGGAGGCTGTTCCATACTCAACCTCACACACCCTCCTCGGACTGCGGCTGGATGGCCCTCGCCTCTCCTGGGTAAATCACATCAGTTATCTCCGCACCTCCTGCAACAAACGCCTGGATGTGATGAAGCGAATAGCTGGCATCCGCTGGGGAGCCAGTCGTGACCTGCTCCTCCACTACTATAAGACCACCATCAGGGCCAAAATGCAGTATGCCAGCTGCTTCTATGGGTCAGCTGCCTACTCCAACCTCCTCAAGCTTGACCCCATTCAGAACGCTGCCTTGAGGATCTCTATGGGGGCCATGAGATCCTCCCCAGTTGTTTCTCTACAAGCAGAGAGTGGTATTCCTCCACTGTCCACCCACAGACGGATGACCTTGTGCCAACAATACTACAGGATACTGGGCCTGCCTGCTTCCCACCCCTCTCTACCCTCCACTCCAACTCAGGGGTGGATCAGCAAGCTCCTGTATGGCTCCCGCTGCCCGTCAGCCACTAATAGTGCGTGCCCTGCTCAGCCTAACCATTCTCCACTTACCACCACCACCTCCACAGCCTGTCAACCCCTACTCACCTTTTCCTTCATGGCTGGACGTCACCCATAATTTTGCTCTCCACGTTCCTGGGCTTCCTCCCAAACCATCTGTGAGTGGATTAGCAGCAGCCCACTTCCAACAGCTGGACCGGTCCATTTATCACCACCACCTCAAGATCTACACGGACGGCTCCAGAGATGCTTCCCTGCCCTCCTCGGCAGCAGCTATATATGACGCCAGTACAGCTATCTGTAAGACATGGAGGCTTCCTGAGTACACAGATGTCCTTACCACGGAGCTCTTTGCCCTTCTCCAGGCCCTCATCTACCTCCGCACCTCTCACCCGAAGTCCATGGTGGTAATTTACACCGACTCCCGCTCATCTCTCTCTCCTCCTGTCCCGGCAGCCATCCTCCGCCACAACCCTCGTCCACTCCATCCAGAACACCTTCCTCCATCTCCTGAACACTGGGTGGGATATCACCTTCCAGTGGGTGCCTTCCCACAGCGGCATCCGGGGGAATGAGGTGGTGGATGCTGCTGCCAAGATGGCCTTAACCCATGTAAACATTACCCCCCTACCCCTCCAGCTTCATTCTGCCAAACGGCTCATATCTCGCCTCTGCCACTCATCCTGGGACTCTTCACTCAACAACGCACTCCGAGTCACCTCTATGGGCCTTTACCGTAGCGACTCATCTCCACAGCCTTGGGTCAGGAAACAGTCCCGCATCCTAGATGTAGCACTCACCCGCCTCCGTCTGGGCCACACAAGACTCACAGCACACCTGCATCGCCTGGGTCTATCACCGGACCCCTACTGCCCCTGGTGCAGGACGGTCGAGGAAACCATCGAACACTTCCTCTTACACTGCCCCCGCTTCCACTCACACCGTGTTGTGCTTCGTGATCACCTTGTTGCTTTGGGTGTGTCTACATTTGACCTGCCCACCCTGCTGGCGGCGGCAGGCGTCCACTCCTCACACCAAGCTACGGTTCTGCGCCTCACCTGCGTCTTCCTGAAGAAGTGTGGACAACTACCCCGCCTGTGATCACCTCACAGGCCTCCACCAGGGCTCATAAGATCTGTGGGATCGTCGAACCCCGAAACAACAACAACAACAACAACAACAAGTAGTTGCCATCGTCCGCATCCGCGTGGGACACACAACACTCGCCGCACACTTGTACTGCCTACGTCTGTCTCCTGATCCCATCTGCCTTTGGTGTAGGACTATCCCTGAGACCATTGAACATTTCCTGCTCTACTGCCCACGCTTCCACCCCCACTGTACTTCATTACGTTCTTGGCTCTCTGCCCTGGGCATCACAACACTCGACCTGCTTAACCCTCCTGGCGGCCTCAGGTGTCCATCCCTCCCGGCAATCTGCTGTCCTTCGCCTTACCTGTACCTTCTTAAGGAAGACCGGCCAGCTATCGCGCCTGTGATATCCACACAGGACTACTCCAGGGCTCATAAGGATTTAAAGATCTTCGCGGCCCTGACAACAACAACAACATCCCTTTCAAGTCCTTAACAACATATTGCAGCAATTATAAGAAATGAAGATTTCACGAGGGCCGACGTGTATCCTGTGCCACTCAAACAAAGGCACACATCCACACCTATCACTCCATCATTTACCAAAGGAGGAACAGAAGTACTGTACTATGCTGCAAAGTGATATAAAAATAAACTTAAATCCCTGTTATTTGTTTTGTGAGGTGTGTACCAGTATCTCATTGTTCATGTGAGGAAAATGGGAAAGAACGACTCCGAGGAGGGAATGTGTCACGTTTAGAGGGAAATTCACAGTATTGCCTTATAAACTATCTACATGGGGCTTCTTTCACCCGCCAAAAAATGGATAAATATATAAAAAAAAAATTCTATCAAGTTATTGATTATTTTTTGCTAGCTATAGTGGGTGTTCCAATTGCTAGTGATCAGTAGTTTTATCAGATGAGGTAAACAAAAGTATTGTGAGACTGGTGTAAGATTAGAAAAAAAAAACTTTTTATGCAGTGCTTTCACCTGTATGAAGTAGCAAACACAAAGGTAAGCTTAGGTGTTGCACACACACACTCTGCCTATATTTTTGATGAATGTTAATTTCCATGGGGTTTAACTGCCTTCAGTGTCTTTAGAGTAGAGAAGATGTTAAAAAAGAAAATGCAGAACTAAAGAGATGCTTAACTAAGGAACTTAATTTTATTGAACAGGTATTTATTCATACTTTACTTGTATTTCATTATTAATGTTATTAATTATCTTCAATTCATGACATTTGGTCTAGTTTGAAATGAAAAGTGTGTGACTCATGTCACACACACACACACACACACACACACACACACACACACACACACACACACACACACATATATATATATATATATATATATATATATATATATATATATATATATATATATATATATATATATATTTTTTTAACTCTACATGTCTTATTTTTTCAAAGTAATTCCTTTGGAAGAGAAGGGTTAAGACACATTTCAGTTGGCCTCCCACCTTGTTATTATTTTCTCAGAGCCTTTTTTTTTTTTGTTTGTGTCTTTCCTCAGGTTAACACCTTTATCATAAAGACACAGTTTCCTTACAGTTTTCATCATTAGGATTGAGACTCTGGAGTACCCTGACTTATAGTTTTCTCTTCAACATTTTAAGAACAATGATAACAACAATTATGATGAGACACAGCATGATTATTACATTTAAGTATTCATTATTGTTTGAATATCATATTTAGATACTAAACATGAAATTTAAAAAAATAAATAAATAAACCAGTGTTTTTTTTCTGCTACCTTTATTATGTCTTGATTCAACACATAAAAGAAAGGTACATACACACATACTGTGTATGTACCTTTGGCTATGTGTATAATAGATATTTTTACTTCTTTACTGATTTTATAAGCCTTTGTATGAAGTGAACATTTTCTTTACTTGGAACAATGAGCAATTGTTTATACAGTGAAAATAGGATCTTTATATACTATCATATGCAGCTAAAAATTTGTTATTCCCTCATAGTCTTCCTGGTTATTTTTTGTACTACTATTTGTTAAATATCTAATATATACATGACTACAGTAACCTCTAATAGCAGAAAGAAGAGTTAATAGGAGTAGCGGTACCTAATTAAGCAGAGTTGGAAGTCATTATATGTGGTGAGCATGTCATCAATCAGTAACAATCAGTAGTTCAGATAACCATACGATATGAAATACCACAACCAGGCAGTGGTAGCACTGAGACGAGTTTCAAAGCACGCGGTTTGAGAGTTGTTTGCATACGATCATAGGTGGCGTTGGTGTGAAATAAGCTAACTGGCAACCACAAGGCGCACGCCTCAGTTACTCTTGAACACTAGCGAGCTTTCCTCTCATAGTATTTATACTCGTTGGCCAGATTCATATGAAAAGAACTTAAGTGCTCTATGATGACGGTTTCTGACATTTCAAGATGATAAAATTCTGGGTAAGTCACGTCACTGTAAGAGAGAGAGAGAGAGAGAGAGAGAGAGAGAGAGAGAGAGAGAGACGAACAGAGGGAGACAGACAGACGAACAGAGAGAGACTGCTTTCATAAATATACAGTCTCATGAATGCCAATAGATAAATAGACTTGAAAAGATAGGTGAAATAATCTGATAGGACAAAGCACGGATTAACTTGCTTGAAGGAAATTCGACTTATGGGTTTACAGTGAAAAATGTTCATTTCATCAAATCAGCATTACAAAAAGAATCATATTTGCATTAAGAAAAAGAAAAGACGGAATATTCCGTTAATTGATAATCTTAGGCAAAAAAAAATCTGAACAAAATGATAAAAAAAAAAAAAAAGAAGAATGTATACGAAAAAAATGTTGCATTGAATAAAATCTTTAATCTTTTACTTTGTATGCATGCTTGCAAAACAAAAAACACTGTCATGGCATAAAATCTAACAGCCATTCGTATGTACGTGTGTGAATTTAGTTATTGATTTAACTTTTGAAGTCTAGAACACACACACACACACACACACACACACACCTCTTACTGATGTGGCTGATATCATTCAACCAGTGTGTGTGTGTGTGTGTGTGTGTGTGTGTGTGTGTGTGTGTGTGTGTGTGTGTCCCCACGCGTGTGCTGTGCGAGGTGCTGCTATGCCCGGTCCAGATATACAAGGTCTTCCATCCGCGCATCCACTGTCACATGTCTATGACTCATGTGGGCCCCGGGTCGGTGTAATGCAGGGGCCCAGCGAGCCAGTAAGACCCTGGTCAGTTCAAGGGGTGCTGTGAACCTTCCATTAAAAGCTAGTTGTGATCTCGCTGAACGTTTCCCTTTATGTTTCACAACTCAAGGGGGCAGTCACACCCTGCTCTCTAAAGACAAACTATATGCACTTACTAAACACACTTCCTTCACTCAAAATTAAATAAGGCGAATCCAAATTTAGTCCCGGAGTCCCTTTCTAGGGAGGACACCAGAAATGTCCCTAGGTCGGACTGCTTTCTCGGTAGAGATCCAAAATGACTGGACACCTCCCTCAACTTTTTCTTCATTAATTTCTACAACATTCGCGGTCTTAGATCTAATTTTCAATCTCTAGAATACTGCCTCTCCTCTACTAAAACTCATCTTCTTTTCCTCACCGAAACACAGCTGTTTGAGGCAACTGACAGTAATCCTTATATGTTCCCTCCTACTTTCTTTCTTTCCAAAGCTTGATTTTGCATCTATGCGCGCAACGACTTAACTTGTTCTCGTTCCCACACTCCTGAATCTTCCGAGATTTCCACCAACAGGCTTCTACTCAATAGTCTCTCTCTAACAAAATTTACCTATGCTGTCTTTCTCTCCCCTAACTCCTCTGATTGTAGTAAATTCTTTGACAGAATTTCCAAAGTGGAGCACATTCTATCCTTTTATACTTTCACAGATCTCTCTCTCTCTCTCTCTCTCTCTCTCTCTCTCTCTCTCTCTCTCTCTCTCTCTCTCTCTCTTCAGGTGGAGGTGTTGATATGAGCTGTAAAAATAAACAAACCCAGGTGCCTGCACTTTCATCCTCTACACACACACACACACACACACACACACACACACACACACACACACACACACACACACACACACACACACACACACACACACACACACACACACACACACACACACACACACACACACACACACACACACACACACACACACACACACACACACACACACACACACACACATTTTTTTTTTTTTTTTTTTTTTTTTACATTACAAGGGCACTGGCCAAGGGCAAACAAAGTGTTGGAAAAAAAAAATCCCGCTGGTTGCCAGGCCCTGTTAAGAGGAAAGTAGAAAGAGAAAACAAAAAATCTAAAAGGAGGGTCCAGTTAACGTAAGAGGTGTCTTGACACTCCTCTTTGAAAGAGTTTAAGTCATAGGCAGGTGGAAATACAGACACAGGTAGAGAGTTCCAGAGTTTACCAGTGTAGGGAATGAAGGAGTGAAGATACTGGTTAACTCTTGCATTAGGAAGATGGACAGAATAGGGATGAGAAGAAGTAGAGAGTCTTGTGCAGCGAGGCCGCAGGAGGGGGAAGGCATGCAGTTAGCAAGTTCAGAAGAGCAGACAGCATGAAAACAGCGGTAGAAGACAGATAAAGATGCAACATTGCGGCGGTGACTTAAAGAATCAAGACAGTCAGTTAGAGGAGAAGAGTTGATAAGACGAAAAGCTTTAGATTCCACCTTGTTTAGTAAAGCTGTGTGTGGATCCCCCAGACATGAGAGCCATACTCCATACACGGGCGGATAAGGCCCTTGTACAGAGCAAGCAGCTGGGAGGGAGAGAAAATGGACGAAGACGCCATAGGACACCTAACTTCTTGGAAGCTGATTTAGCAAGAGTAGAGATGTGAAATTTCCAGTTTAGATTTTTAGTGAAGGATAGACCGAGTGTGTTTAATGTAGAGGAGAGGGAAGTTGAGTGTTATTGAAGAAGAGAGGATAGTTGTCTGGAAGGTTATGTCGAGTAGATAGTTGTAGAAATTGAGTTTTTGAGGCATTGAACAAAACCAGGTTTTCTCTGCCCCAATCAGAAACAAGTGAAAGATCAGAAGTTAGGCGTCCTATAGCATCTCGCCTTGAGTCATTTAATTGTTGTTGGGTTGGGCGTCTGTTGAACGCTGTTGAATAATGCAGGGTGGTATCATCAGCATAGGAGTGGATAGGGCATTGAGTCAGATTTAGGAGATCATTGATGAATAATAGAAAGAGAGTGGGTGATAGGACAGAACCCTGTGGAACACCACTGTTGATAGTTTTAGGGAAGAACAGTGACCGTCTACTACAGCAGCAATAGAACGATCGGAAAGGAAACTGGAGATGAAGGTACAGAGAGAAGGATAGAATCCGTAGGAGGGTAGTTTAGAAATTAAAGATTTGTGCCAGACTCTATCGAAGGCTTTCGATATGTCAAGGCCGACAGCAAAGGTTTCACCGAAGTCCCTAAAAGAGGATGACCAAGATTCAGTTAGGAAAGTAAGAAGATCACCAGTAGATCTGCCTTTACGGAAACCATACTGGCAATCAGAGAGAAGGTTGTGAGCTGATAGATGCCTCATTATCTTCCTATTAAGGATAGACTCAAAGGCTTTAGAAAGGCAGGAAATCAAAGCTATAGGGCGGTAGTTAGAAGGATTGGAGTGGTCACCTTTTTAGGGACAGGTTGAATGTGAGCAAACTTCCAGCAAGAAGGATAAATAGAAGTAGAGAGACACAGATGAAAGAGTTTGACCAGGCAGTGAGCGAGTTCGGAAGCACAGTTTTTGAGAACAACAGGAGGGACTCCATCCGGACCGTAAGCCTTCCGAGAATCAAGGCCAGAGAGGGCCAGGAAAACGTCTTTATAAAGAATTTTAATTTTAGGGATGAAGTAGTCAGAGGGTGGAGGAGTAGGAGGAATATGCCCAGAATCATCCAAAGTTGAGTTGGTAGCAAAGGTTTGAGCGAAGAGTTCAGCTTTAGAAAAGAAGAGACAGCTGTAGAGCCATCTGGATGAAGTAAAGGAGGGAAAGACGAAGAAGTAAAGTTGTTAGAGATATTATTGGCTAGATGCCAGAAATCTCGAGAGGAGTTAGAATTGGAAAGACTTTGACATTTTCTATTGATGAAAGAGTTTTAGTAAGTTGGAGAATAGATTTGGCATGATTACGGGCAGAAATATATAGGGCATGAGTTTCAGCAGTTGGATGGCTACGGAACCGTTTGTGAGCCGCCTCTATCATTGACAGCACGAGAACAAGCAGAGTTAAACCAAGGCTTTTTAGCTTTAGGGTTAGAGAAAGTATGAGGAATGTATAGCTCCATGCCAGAGATAATCACCTCTGTTATGCGCTCGGCACAAAGAGAAGGATCTCTGACATGAAAACAATAATCATCCCAAGGGAAATCAGAATAGTACTGCCTTAGTTCCTCCCACTTAGCAGAGTTAAAATGCCAGAAGCACCTCCGCTTAGGCGGGTCCTGAGGCTGCACTGGAGTGATAGAACTGGTAACGGAAATTAGATTGTGGTCGGAGGAGCCCAACGGAGAGGAAAGTTTAACAGAGTAAGCAGAAGGGTTGGAGGTTAGGAAAAGATCAAGAATGTTGGGCGTGTCTCCAAGGCGGTCAGGAATACGGGTAGGGAACTTCACTAGCTGCTCTAGGTCATGAAGGATAGCAAAGTTGAAGGTTTGTTCACCAGGTTGGTCAGTGAAAGAAGATGAAAGCCAAAGCTGGTGGTGAACATTGAAATCCCTAAAATGGAGATCTCAGCAAAAGGAAAGTGAGATAAGATGTGCTCCACCTTGGAAGTCAAATAGTCAAAGAATTTTACATAGTCAGAGGAATTAGGTGAGAGGTATACAGCACAGATGAATTTAGTTAGAGAGTGACATTGAAGTCTTAGCCAGATGGTAGAAAATTCTGAAGATTCAAGATTGTGGGCACGAGAGCAAGTGGTGTCGTTACGCACGTATGCGCAACATCCAGCTTTGGATTGAAAATGAGGATAGAGCAAGTAGGAGGGAACAGAAAAGGGGCTGCTGTCAGTAGTCGCAGACAACTGTGTTTCGGTTAGGAAGAGAAGATGAGGTTTAGTAGAGGAGAGGTGGTGTTCCACAGATTGAAAATTAGAACGGAACTTTCATCCTCTACACACACACACACACACACACACACACACACACACACACACACATATAAACATTTCCTCTTGTTTTAATAAACACGGAACGGAAGTGTGTGTGTGTGTGTGTGTGTAATCACTCGCAAGTTACTGATGATTCATCCAACGACGGTACAACCGTTGAGGCAAAGAAGCATGGCAACACATATCAAAATGATGACACAGTAATGAGGATAATAGTATCAATAGCTGAACTAACGGAGCAGGTCTCAATGTTGAACACAAAAAATCTACGAAAGCTTTGATGACAAAACTAAACGAACCACTAATGACTTACACGAGGGAACGAGGGCAGGCAGGAGAGCCTTCCGCATACATCGTATGCGGACGTAATTACAAAAGTAAACCCCAATCAACATGTTCTACTCATAAAAACCGAAAGACTGCAAGACCCCTTCGAACAATGAGGAAATAATAACAGCCCTCAAAAATGTATCCACAGTAACTGCCAAAACTATCCAACAAAAAATCTGTAAAACTAGTATTTCCAACCGAGTCTACAAAGGAACGAGTAGTCGAAGAACCTGAAGCAAGCAACCAAATAGCTGATAAACATGAAAAATCTGTGAAAAAAAAATTAAGTACTAAAAACATACATCACATTTGTCCCAGACAAGATAAAAGATTCAGAGATTATCCATTCCATTCATGACAAAAATTAGACTTTAGCAGATTTGATGGTTGAATAGATTGATATGAAGCTTTTGTTTACAAAACCCAGCACGCCTGGATACAACACTGCTGTTATCACAGTGTCATCAAGAATCAGGAATGAAATAAAAAGAAAGACAACCGCATATATCTACACCTATATATCACGGTGTAGAGTATATGCGCACTACTGGGTGAGACGGTATGGCAAATGCCTCGGATATGGTCATAAAACAACCGATTGTCACTGCGCACAGACACACCTCTCCAACACCTGCACAAACAAACATCTACTAAAAAATGCCATCATTGCACAACTAATGAAAGAATAGAAACAGACCATTCCTCGTTCAGTACTCAGTGTCCAAGATTCATACAAGCCAAACACAATATAGTGTACAATGCGATGGATAGATGAAGAAACAGTCCCCCAAAAAATAGACACAGCTGACAGCCCCTACGAAATACACACCGAACCTCTGAGAGATACACAAAAATACCAAAAAACACAAAGCAAAGTTAACGAAATAAAGAAAAACATAAATGGAATTGCTGTGGAGGAAATCACTATAATAGGTGATATACCCAACATACTTAAACATGAAAAATTGCGCCCATATATAAAATCGGACCCAAAAACGAATCCCAAAATTACAGACCTATGGCTCTTACGTCACATGCAATTAAAATATTTGAGAGGATAATCGTGATATAAATAACCAAATATCTCGAGGAATAATCACTGTATAACACAGGACAACATGGTTTTAGAAGTGGAAGATCGTGCGTGTCGTTGCTACTACAACATAGGATGGATATACTGATTACTCTGCATGATATGGGCAGATGTAGTCTATTTAGACTTCTCCAAAGCCTTTGATAAAGTGGACCACTCGATCTCATTACAAAGGCTTGCACACACTAGCATAAGAAGCAAAGTACACAAGTGGCTAGAAAAATTTCACGAGGACAGAACTCAGTCTGTAGTAGTTGATGGATTGTAATCAAAGAAGACATAAGTGAGGAGTGGAATCGCGTAAGGGTCATTGGTTGGTCCCCTCCTTTTCCTAATATATATCAGCAACACTTGTTGTAACATCCAACACTACAAAACATCTCAATTTGTAGATGATATGAGACTCCCCGGAGTAATAAAAAATAAGAAAGACTATAAAAAGATACAAGTGGACCTTAGAATTATATATCACTGGGCAGAATCAAATAGTATGACATTCAATAGCTCCAAATTCTAATTACCAAGATACCGACAGCCGAGTCATACAATGTCTAATGAGGATTATACAACATCAGAAGGAGATATCGTAAAGCAGAAAAAACAATTACGAGATCTAGGGCTGACAGTAAGCAACGATGCCAGTTTGGTTGCCACATCGATGATGTTATAGCGAAGGCAAAAGTAGTATGGAATAGATATTTAGAACATTTCAAACAAGAAAGGCACTTACACTAGTCACGTTATTCGAGGCACTTATATTACCAATTGTGGAATACTATTGCCAGCTATGGAACCCCCCTAACATGGTCATATTACGAAATTTGAGGGAGTCCAAAGAACAGGCACATCACGAATCCAGGAATTAAACAACATGGACAATTGGCAGAGACTGAAACATCTTGATATGTACTCAACGGAAAGACGAATAGAAAGATACATGATAATATACGTATGGAAGATAATCAACAAAATCATGCCAAATCTGGAAAATGAAAACCCAGTAAGAACAATATACAACACTTGAAAAGGCAAATTACACGCCATCTCACGTCTAGTGAGAACAGTGAGGAGCTTACAAACAATGAAAGAGTCGTCCTTGGCTGTATAATTATATATATATTTTTTTTATGTATGAGAGAAGGCCAGCCAAGGGTAACGCAATGTTAAAAAAAAAAAAAGCCCACTTGATGCTGGTTCTCTAAAGGATAAGAAGGGTTATCCAAAATTAGGGAGCAAATGTCTTGACACCTCTCTCTTAAAAGAAGTCAAATCATAGGAAGACGGAAATGCAGAAGCAGAAGAAGAGAAAAGTATAATTGATAGAGAGTACTGGTTAATTCTTGCGTTAGAGAACTGGACAGAATAGGGATGAGAGGAACAAGAAAGCCTTGTGCAGCAAGGCCGCAGGAGGACGGGAGGTTTGCAGTTAGCAAAAAGTTAGAAGTTGGAGGGGCAAGGAAAACTGGCGAAGACGCCGCACAACTCCCAACTTCATAGAAGCTGATTTAGCAAAAGACGAGGTGTGAAGTTTCCAGTTAAGATTATGAGTAAGGGATAGACACAGGAAATTCAGTGTGGAAGAGGGGGACAGTTGAGTGTCACTGAAGAAGAAGGGATAGTTGTCTGAAAGGTTGTGTCGAGTTGGTTGATGGAGGAATGTCAGTTGGTTGATGGAGGAATTGAATTTTTGAGATATTGAACAGTACTTAATTTTTTCTGCACAATCAGAAATCTTAGAGAGAACAGAGGTCAGGCTTTCTGTGGCGTCTCTGCGTGATCTGTTGACTTCCTGAAGTCAGCAGATCACGTCTCTGCAGGTCGTCTCTGAAACGACATGGAAAGATGTAGGATGGTATCATCAGCGTAGAAATGGATAGGGAAAGAAGTTTGGCTAAGAAGATCATTAATGAATAATAGAAAGAGAGTAGGTGAGAGGAACACCACTCTTAATAGATTTAGGAGAAGAGCAGTGGCCGTCTACCACAACAGCAATAAAATGGTCGGAAAGGAAACTTGAGATAAAGTTGCAGAGGGAAGGATAGAAACCATAGGAGGGCAGTTTGGATATCAAAGCTTTGTGCCACACTCTATCAAAAGTCTTTTTATATGTATAACGCAACAGCAAAAGTTTCATCGAAATCTCTAAATGAGGATGACCAAGATCACCAGTAGAGCGACCTTGACGGAAGCCATACTGGCAATAAGATATAAGATTGTGAAGTGACAGATGTTTAAGAATCTTCCTATTCAGGATAGATTAAAAAACTTTAGACAAACAAGAGATTAAAGCTATGGGGCGGTAGTTTGAGGGATTAAAATGGTCACCCTTTTTAGGAATATGCTGAATGTAGGCAAATTTCCGGCAAGAAGGAAAATCTAATTCGATAGATATAGTTGAAAGAGTTTGCCCAATCAAGGTGCAAGACCGGAAGCACACTTTTTGAGAACAATAGGAGGGGCCCTATCAGATCCATAAGCCTCCCAAGGGTTTAGGCCAGCGTGGGCATGGAAAACATCATTACGAAGAATTTTGATTGAAGACATGAAATAGTCAGAGGGAGCAGGAGAGGGAGGAGTGGAGGTGGAGTTGTGAGCAAAGGTTTGAGAAAAGAGTTCAGCTTTAGAGGCAGAAGAGATGGCAGTGGTGCCATCAGGATGAAATAAAGGTGGGAAAGATGAAGAAGTGAAGTTATTGGAGATGGTTTTGGCCAGATGCCAGAAATCTCGAGGGAGTTGGAGTTTGGAAGATTTTTGCATTTTCTATTTATGAAGTTGTGTTTGGCAAGTTGAAGAACAGACTTAGTATGATTCCGGGCAGAAAAATAAAGTGCGTGAGATTCAGATTGAAGGCTCAAGTACCCTTTATGGGCAACCTCTCTATCATGTATAGCACAAGAACAGGCTGAGCTAATCCAAAGTTTAGAATGTTTAGGTTGAGAGAAAGAATGAGGAATGTACGCCTCCATGCCAAACATAATCACATCTGTTATGCGTTCAGCTCTAAGCGATGGGTCTCTGACACGGTAATAGTCATCATTCCTGGGAAAATGAGCATAATACCTCCTCAGGTCCCTGCCAACTGGCAGAGGCAAAATATCCAGAGGCACCTCCGCTTTGAGGGATCCTGAGGAGGGATTGGAAAAATAGGACAAGATACAGAAATGAGATTGTGATCGGATAGCCCAACGGGAAAGATAGGGTAACAGCATAAGCAAAAGGATTAGAGGTAAAGAAGAGATCAAGAATGTTGAGTGTGTTTCTCAGACGGTCAGAAATACGAGTAGGGTGTTGCACCAGTTACTCTACGTCATGGAGGAGAGCAAAGTTGAAGGCTAGTTCACCAGGATGG
>NC_059286.1:127500-170000 GCF_017591435.1 Portunus trituberculatus
AGGCGGAAGCTATGGTGCATTTAGTTGTGACGGAAGAGGCTTGGCGAGAGAGGGTATACGAGAAAGGAAGGATGTAAACATAGTGTGTGTGTGTGTGTGTGTGTTGATTGTCTCGAACCTACTTATTTTCATCACCATTCTGTCATTCATCCTCTGCGTCTCTCTCTCTCTCTCTCTCTCTCTCTCTCTCTCTCTCTCTCTCTGGAGAGGCGTCGTGAAAGAAAGAAAGGTAAAACTCACCTGATGACTTGAGGAATTTTCTTGGTGTAGGTGGGGCAAGTTGCCGTTCCTATTACTGTAGTTTTGTCGCTGTTGTTGTCACTCCTACACATTCCAACATCCCTTGTCATCCTAATCCATTCTACCCAACCCATCCCACAGTACTGGTTCTTTGCCTACCGGTTCTGAAGCCACCAAGGAAGACACTCCCAGTCGCTTCATCATCATAATGGGTGTGTAGGTAAATGTACGAGGCAGCTGGCCACGTATCCTGGTTCATAGAGCAATGTCATGTTACTTCTAAATGTCTTGTTATGTTCAGTTAATCTGCTGACGTTACTAAATAGTAGGAATGAACAAATACAAGGATGAATGTTCGCAAAAATCAATCTGTCTTCTGAAACTAAAATACGATACGTTCAAATTCCTTTCATGATGTCATCTACACACATGAACTATATATATCATAGTTACTGTTTTGTAATGTATAGCTATTGTAGAGACTTGAGATGAAACAATAATCCGGTGTCATAATTTTTCATTGTGTTCTTTCCGTCATTTTCTCCAGTACATGATGTTCCATCAAAACATCTTGGATTCGGAAGCCTCTTCTGGTGGCATTTAGAGCTTTACACAGTAACTCCAGTTCTTATTTTAACATAAGACAACCGATTACCTTTTATATGAGCCAAAAAGCTACACATTCTAGCTTTTGTATGGGCCAGAAAGTACTCATTCTGCCTCCCATATTGAACAAAACTCACCTATTGACTTACAGCAAAAGAACAAAAAAGCTACTCATTTTACATTTATACGAGCAGGAAAGACTCCATTTGATATGCTATATGATCCCTCACCAAAACAAAAAACACAACAAAAAATCTCAATATGAAAAATATAATAACTTCCTCTAATTCTTATAAGAACGAGAGACCGCTTACAACCTCCCAGTTTTACTAATTTTTACTCGTGGTTGTAATTTGCAATTCCATCTATGTTAGGGCGTTGACCGAGCGTAAGTTTGCCGCGTTAGATCCTTGGTGTGGATGTTGGCAGCTGGGCGTGTTGTGAAGTGTTGTGCCTTGGCCTTGGTCAATAGCTAGTAGCGACTCAGCAGGATTCCTGAGCATGCGATCCTTTATTTGAGTAAGTTTTTTGTAGGTTTTTCTCATGTTTCTTTCCTCGGTAGTCATAATCATGGCGAGGGTTACTGAGGGATAGCTGTGTACTGATAGCCACGTGAAGAAATATCATGATTTTTGTTTAGTTTTTTAAATTTTGTTTTGTGTGTGTGTGTGTGTGTGTGTGTGTGTGTGTGTGTGTGTGTGTGTGTGTGTGTGTGTGTGTGTGTGTGTGTGTGTGTGTGTGTTTAGAGTATATTTGTTTAAGTTAGTTGGGTAGATTATTTGTTATTGGGAGCATAAAATAACCTTGTAATGTGCGGATAAGCGTAACACACACACACACACACACACACACACACACACACATGTGCGTCATATATACTGTAGATGACTCAGCGACGGGCTATGTATATACACACACACACACACACACACACACACACACACACACTGTACGCATCTGTGTAGGTACACACCGAGACCTTGAAAAATCTTTACAACCCTCTATACACATAAATAGAAACTGAATGTAATACGAGCTACATATCACACCTCTTTTCAACATGACACATTTTTTTTCTTTCATTTTTTTTAATCATTTATTCTCTTTTGTCAATATTCTTTTTCATGCCACTTAAATCCAGTGTTAATTTTTCCTACCCTTTTCATTCATATAATTGCACATCATATTATTATTTGTAACCCCTATGATTCCGTGTCGAGTTCACCATTCTTCTTCATGCTGATAATGTAAATGAATGAGCACCTGTGGCTGATTATTCGAACGTTCTCCTTTCGATAATACTTTCTATTGTTTCTACATTCAGGTTAGACTCAAGTAACGTTTCCTTTTCCCTGTGGCTTGGTGAGTGATTGGTACAAAGTGGAGAGTGAAGTAAAGCATTCTTACAATTTATTTATCTGAGACGTGATTTTTTTGTGTATTTTAACGTTTAAGAGGAATATAAGTGTGTGTGTTGTGTGTGTGTGTGTGTGTGTGTGTGTGTGTGTGTGTGTGTGTGTGTCTCTCTCTCTCTCTCTCTCTTAAAAAATTTTCTTCTGATTCATGATTATAAACTTGTGTCCAGACGTTCACCTTATTTATTTCAAAGGAGCGGCAGTGGACAAGGCGTGTTTTACTCACCCAACTTGTTTATTCAAGATCGACTCGCCTCAAGATATGCTAAAACGAAAAGTGAGACACACCTCTGTCTTTTTTGTCGCTACAACTACCCGTAGAGCACCGTTGTGATCTTAACACCTATAGTTTTATAGCGTCACATGTACCTGGAATTTCTAAGTAGATAAACTTGTTCTACCTTTTCCCGTCCTTAGTACACATAAGGTTTTCTTTACCTTATGTGTACTAAGGGTGTTAGTTAGGCTTCTAAAAATCTTATTCTAAACAGATAAGCTTTCCTTTGGTTGTCTTCTTTTTGCCATTCATGCAAAATACACTTGACTGGTAGCCACTGAAAACAGGGCAGCAGATCTGACAGATTGATGGACACAGGATGAAGAAGACCTTTGCAAACGTAAATACATTAAAGATAAGGTAGAGAACGAAGGGAGTGGCAGGGCGGAAGATAGGGGCAGTAAAAAGATGTGTTAAAATGTCATGTCTAGAGTCCAACTCATGAAGAATGAGGTTAAATCACGCTTTTTACGAGACTCATCAAGACAATCACATTGCTATTGTAATTAGGAAGTGATCGATACTACTGCAGAAGTCTAATGATGTAATGAGGTTAATCACTACAACTACCATCTCTTCGACCAACACGATCTCTGTCATTACTTCCTTCTAAGTTTTATGCTGTTTTCCGACACGCAATCTTCTTATAGTAGTATCTAAAGATGCACTTACTAATTACCAGCAAGTATCCTGTTTCTTTGTTCTTTTACTCCAAATCTTATAGAATCCTCTCCTCTCATTTTTCCTCCTGGTTCCCTATGTCTTTTTCCTTTATTTCTTTATTGTTTTTCTCTTCTTTCCTCCGCCTCATTAATCTCGACGATATCCTCCTCCTCCTCCTCCTCCTCCTCCTCCTCCTCCTCCTCCTCCTCCTCCTTCTCCATTTTCTCAGTCTTCTTTTTCGGTCTTCCTTTTTCCTTGTCGTGTCAATTCTCATTCTTGTCACCGTTGTAGTTGTCCTTCATCTCTTCCTCCTCTTTCTCCTCCTTCTCTAGGCATTGTCCCTCGCCCAGGCAACTCTAGATAACGCTGCGGTGATAAACGACTGGAGTGTTTATTAGTGGCTGCTGTTGATTGCCATCCCTTGTCTCCACGCCTCCTTCCCTACCTGCTCCCACACCATCACCTGTAGTCTCCTATGCATTCCTTTTTTTTCTTCCCTCTCCAGTATATCTTGTTTTGTTCATGCTGTCTATTTTTCTTGCTTCACTTTATTTTTTTCCTCATCACTTGTATGTTCTCAATTTTTATACATACATTTTTTTACTGTTCACTTTCGATTTTGTTACTTATATACATAATACAATTTTTTTCATATTTTGTAATATTTATCTATTTCTCTTCTATATCATTTTCATCAACTTTTTTCTTACCTCTTCATTGCCTATAACTTTCGTTTTTTTTTATCTTTTTGTCTGCTTTATCATTCCACCTGTTCCCACCTATTTTTTTTTTTTTATCTTTAAAGTGTCTGTTCCTCCAATAAAATTGTCTTTCATTCCATTTATCAATCCTTCTACAATTGTTTTCCTCCTCATTATTCATCTACAGCATTCTAATCTAACTTTTATAGTGCACTTCACTTTTCCCATTATTACACTGAAGCCAACCATCAATCAGTCAACCAGTCAATAAAATGAACAAATGAAATCCACTATCGCTCCAGCAGTTTATCTAGCAACACTAACCATTTACCATCTTATATTCTAATTCCAGTGTATCTTTCCCTCTGTTCATTCACTTGCCTTTGTTTACCTCCACCATTCACCATTCGCCTGTCCTGCACTCCCTTAATCTTACTTTCCTCTCTCTCGTGTGTTCGTTCCATTTACAACAGCTTCTCCTTTCCTACACCTGTGCCCTGTCCTCCCACCCGCTCTGCTCTCAGTCCTCCCCCAGTCCATTCTCCCTACCACAGTATCGAATGAATGGCTCACCCCCACAATCCACTCCCATCCCCCGCCAGTTCGCAGAGACGTGCAGGGCATGTATATTCCTTAGTCAGGTGCCTAGAACTTGTTTTAAATAACTGTGCAACTCGTAGCTGGCAACTCTCTCCTCTGTTGTACACTATGACCTGAAATAGGTGAGTTTACCTGGTTATTCTCTCATTATTTGGCCGTGACTGCAGTACTGCCTGGCATAGGAGTTACTGATTGATATAAGGGTAAGTGGTAATTGCCAAAACGTTTATACGGTAAGTGATATGATGTCGTTAGTGTTCAGAGTGACTCAAGCGGCGGTGTGCATCTCTTAGCCTTACCCGTACGGACTCCAGTCACTCCACGGTGCTCAGTGCCCGCCGAGCTGCCGGCACGTTGGGTTGTGTGACAGTGCGGTGACTCGTGTGTTCCTGACTCGGACAGTGGGGGCTAGTGTGCGTTTCAAAATCTTCCTGATATCGTACTGCAGTTACTGTTTGCAAGTCAGGTCAGTGCCCCGTCTTTGACTCTTGGTTTGCTTTTGTTTTCTTTTCCAAGCCTCAGTGCTTTTTTGTTCTCTTCTTTCTTACCTGACTGTTTGCCTTCACCTCCTCTCACAATGAAAGGTGAGGTTGTGGGTTAATAGAGGCTATGTTGAGGCGCCCGCGCGCATAACTGTGTGTGTGTGTGTGTGTGTGTGTGTGTGTGTGTGAGAGAGAGAGAGAGAGAGAGAGAGAGAGAGAGAGAGAGAGAGAGAGAGAGAGGTGATCATTTTATTGATGCAGCTAATGATGATAATGAAAATAATGATGATGATGATAATAATAATGATAATAGTAATAATAATAATAATAATAATAATAATAATAATAATAATAATAATAATAATAATGATAATAATAACAATAATAATAATAATAATAATAATAATAATAATGACAATGATGATAACAGAAATAACATCAAGAATCACTAACCATCCCTAGGGCAGCCTTTTACCAGTAATACTTTAGTGACATGAAGAAAGACTCACTGATTAAAGGCTAACATAATCATCTCACATATACGCCAAAGAGGAGAAATGGAAAATAAGTATAAAATTGAACCTCATCTTTGTAAAATCCTCAGGAACTACATATGTTAAAAATAAACGTAAAGCATAAAGTTCGTGTGTGTGTGTGTGTGTGTGTGTGTGTGTGTGTGTGTGTGTAAACTCCACAAAACCAGGAGACAGGGGGTGGTGGTGACTGAGACACGTGTGGTGGTGGTGGTGGTAGTATTGGAGTTAGTAGTGGTAGTTAAGATGGTGGTGGATGAATGTAGCTGTGTCTGCCAGGATGCTTGTTGTTGCTTGTTGTTGCTTCTGGTGCTGTTGGTGCTGATGGCGGTGATAATAGTGGTGGTGGAGGTGTGGCGGTGGCGGCGGTGGTGATGGTAATGGTGTTGGCTGTGTTATCGTTCATCGCGGCAATAGTGGTGATGGTGGTGGTGATGGAGGTAATTGAATTGTTGTCGCTGATGTCAATGGTGGTGGTGGTGGTGCTGTTGATAGCGTTGTTCCATATTTTTTCTTCTCTCTGTCTCTGTTTTTGTCTGTCTTCGTCTCTCTCTCTCTCTCTCTCTCTCTCTCTCTCTCTCTCTCTCTCTCTCTCTCTCTCTCTCTCTCTCTCTCTCTTGTTGCTTTGCCAGTGAGTTTGTTCTTTCCTGGAAACATTTCTCTCTCTCTCTCTCTCTCTCTCTCTCTCTCTCTCTCTCTCTCTCTCTCTCTCTCTCTCACACACGTTTACAATGCGATAAAGGCTAGACTGATTGCGTGACTGAGTAATTGATCCATTAGCTGCCTGAGTGGCTGACTGATTGACTTACCGTGCCTGACGAAATCATGAATGGATGAATAGCAATGAGTGAACTGATGAATGAGTGAGTAGGTTACGTAAAGAACTTGTTGATAAGAGAATGATTTGATTTAATAGTGTGCGTATGAGAGAGAGAGAGAGAGAGAGAGAGAGAGAGAGAGAGAGAGAGAGAGAGAGAGAGAGAGAGAGAGAGAGAGAGAGAGATGCTACAAGAAGGATTATAGAAACAGAATGGTGAGAACAAAATAGATATGAATAAAAGAAAAATAACAACTGAAATAGGAGGGAAGAGAAGAGAGAAGATAGAGTCAGAGAAAACAAAATTGTAGTAGTGAGGAAGAAGAGGAAGAGGAGGAATTCATACATATTTAGATACAGAAATGCATAGACACATTCATAATTTCGTACATACAAAGAAAGAATAACTCTTCCACCCGATAAGCATTGAATATGAGGAGGAAGAGGAGGAAGGAGAAAATAAAAAGAATGTAGGTAAAGGTACAAAAATAATAGTAATGAGAGTATAAAAGGAGGGTAGTGTGAAAAAAGCTAGATAAATAAAGGTAATGAGGGTATGAAACGAAGATAGCGTGGGAAAGAGAAAAAAAAATGAAACAATACGAATAACAAAAAATGAAAAGAGACAAAATTAGAAAAAAATGTGGAGATTAAAAAGATGCGGAGGACAATTAATAACAAGGTAGTTCATAGGAGGATAATTAAAAACGAGGACAGGTAATTTAAAGCTGAGGACAGGAGAGGATAATAAAAATATTTAGAAGTACGTGATTAGTGTAGCTGAGTGGAAAGTGGAAAAGTCCTGCGTCCTTGCAATTTCTTCCCTGCAATGAGGTGTTGTTTGAAGCGCGAGCAGCGAGTGTATTTAGCAAGATTCAGATGTGCTATTATTAGTGGGCTTTCTTATTGGTTAAACAATGAATTCTTCTTTCCTCTTTCTCCTCCTCCTTCTATTCTTCCTCCTCCATCTCATCATTATTGTATTCATCATCAGTCTTGAACACTCCATTACAATACAAAGCTTTTTCCATTAATCTTCTCAGTTCCTATCGTAAGTTTTCCTGTATTTAACAACCTAAATATATAAGGTGAACCATTTAATATGTGGATAAGAAAAAAATGACGTAAAGATATGGGTAAATGTTAATCAGTATACACACAAAAAAAAATAAAAAAATAAAAATAAAACACACACACACACACACACACACACACACACACACACACACACACACACACACACACACACACACACACACACACACACACACACACACACACATACATGTAGAAAAAAAAGAAAGAAAGATGTTCCACAAAAGGAGATTGTCTATTCATTCATATACCTTACGACAACCACCACCACCAGGGACAAGCAAGGATTCCGTCAAAAACCATCACGTGCCAAGAATCAAAAGTTACGTCGCTGCTGCCTTTATCTGTTACGTCACAAGAAAAATGCAGCGCAACAGACCATGGCACAGGAGGAGGAGGAGGAGGAGGAGGAGGAGGAGGAGGAGGAGGAGGAGGAGGAGGAGGAGGAGGAGGAGGAGGAGGAGGACGGGGTGGATGAAAAGGAGCAGGAGAGAGAGGAGTAGAACGAAGAGATCAAGGAGGAGGAGGAAGAAAAGAGCGATAATTGGGATGGAAGAAAAAGGATTGCAAAATTATTTTCCTTTTCCCTGAATTAAGTTATAACTTTCAACATAACTGATAAACGAATAAAAGATTAATCAAATAATTAAATAGATGTCAGTTAATTTCCTCGTTTTTTAGAAGGGGAGAATTTCATTAATGGATATTCTAAAACCTTCTTCTCTTTTTTTTTCTCAAATTAACGCGAGGGCACGAAAGAAAATATATAGGAGAATATGAAGCGAACTTTTGCTTTAAAAATTTCCATGAAGGTTCCCAGTATAATCCAAATTTACATATAATTAAAAACGAGGCGAGCATTAAGAGGTTTTTGTTTTATAAGTCACAGAAACTGATGAAATATGGTAACTACAGTTTAAATGGTAAGTTTTTAAGTGTAGGTATAAGTAGTAGTAGTAATAGAAGTAGTAGTGGTAGTAGTAAAAAGTAGTAATACTGTTAGTGGTGATATGGTGTTGATATTCGTACTAGTATATACACACACACACACACACACACACACACACACACACACACACACACACACACACACACACACACCACAAAGGTCGTCATTATAGTTTGTGTTTGCATTTCTTTTGTTCCTGTGTGCAGCTTTGTGTGTGTGTGTGTGTGTGTGTGTGTGTGTGTGTGTGTGTGTGTGTGTGTGTGTGTGTGTGTGTGTGTGTGTGTGGCTCACCCAGACTTGGATTTAGCGAAATTGCAAGCCTTGAATAAAAGGAGAGGTGCATATTTTTTCTCTCTCTCTCTCTCTCTCTCTCTCTCTCTCTCTCTCTCTGACGCTCACAAAGGAGCTTCGTTCAGAACTCTAGTGGTAAATCATTACTCCCTCTCCCAGCAACAGTTACCACATAATGCGACTTACGAAATTGACTTACAATTTTGACTTACGAGTTTGACTAATAAATCTGACTTTCGAACATGTCTAACATTCAACTTATGGATTTGGCTTAAGATCTTGGCATTAAGAACATGACTACAAACAAGATTTACTTACATAAAAAGACTTCGATACTGTTTAATGAATATGACTTAAGACGATAATTCACAAACATTGTTTTTTAAATTTCCTAATTTCGTTTTTTTTTTTTTTCACGGCCATGAGCTACAAATTTAACTTACGGATCTGATTCAGGAACGACTTAAAAACGAGATGACTTACAAACTAGTCACACGAATTTGATTTGAGAGAAGTAGGGTGTTTATTTTATCTTTGCATTTATTTACTTTAATATTTGTTTACAAATATTTTACTTTAATATTTGTTTACTAATTCATTCATACATTCATTGTGTGTGTGTGTGTGTGTGTGTGTGTGTGATTTACTGTTTGATCTGCTGCAGTCTCTGACGACACAGCCAGACGTTACCCTACAGAACGAGCTCAGAGCTCATTATTTCCGATCTTGGGATAGGTCTGAGACCAGGCACACACCACACACCGGGACAACAAGGTCACAACTCCTCGATTTACATCCCGTACCTACTCACTGCTAGGTGAACAGGGGCTACACGTGAAAGGAGACACACCCAAATATCTCCACCCGGCCGGGGAATCGAACCCCGGTCCTCTGGCTTGTGAAGCCAGCGCTCTAACCACTGAGCTACCGGGCCGTGTGTGTGTGTGTGTGTGTGTGTGTGTGTGTGTGTGCATATTATCATTCAATTCGGTACATAAAGCGTTCCCTTTTATTACGCTGTGTGAATTTTTATGTTTTCTTTATTTATTTTATTTATTTATTTTGTTTACGTCTAATCAACCCTTGGTTGTTGGGTGACTAAGATTACTTGTTATCTCTCGTTTCCCTTATCGCAGACGGTCAGAAGCGACCGCTCCACACGCTATCAGATCGAGGCTCCAGACGGTGGCGGTGACAAGTGATTCAGACTTCAGGCTGATAAGCCAACACGGGTTTACTGGGTTTCAGGTCCCCGATTGAAGGGTTTTAATGAGAGAATGTATTGTACTTTACATTTGTACCCTAGAACCGATAAGTCTCCTTTTTGGTGTGTGTGTGTGTGTGTGTGTGTGTGTGTGTGTGTGTGTGTGTGTGTGTGTGTGGTGTCCTGTAGATGGTCATGTATTCTACAGTTCCTTTTTTATGGGACCATGGGCAAAAATAAATTAATAAAATAAAGTCCCCACACATAACATCCCTCCCAAAAATAAACAGACGTAGAGCCAAGAGAAAAAGTCAACTCAGCTTTAGAGGTGTCTTGATACTTTTTTTCCGCAAAAAAAAAAAAAAAAAAAAGAATAAATAAATAAATAAATAAGATCACCGATGTCATAAGCCTAATATCCTATAATTTTGAATTTGTTTACCGTCCCAAAAAGTATACTAGTTTTACTGAAATTATTTTACATAGATATCCTATGATGCTCTGTAGATAGATGTTAGATGTCCAAAAATGTGCCCTAGACTTTCATTGCACTTGTCCACTTTAGCTAATAAGGTTTGGTTTCCCAAAAGTGATATGTGGTAAGAGAATACTCAAGTCTCCTAAGGCTTTGTTGCACTTGTTCCTTGTAGCCAATAACTCCATGTGCCTTTAATGTGGTATCACGTAGCAATGAAAGAGGCGCTAAAAGGCTAGGAAGTGTACGAGAGTTTCGTAATGACAGAGCGGTGGGTGTGCTTCAGTCGATTAAACACAGTAAATCATTGATAACAAAAATAGGATGTCTGGTCGCCGCCTCTGGTTTTCTGATACTAGTGTCATAACCCAGGAATGTAGCAGAGGAAAGATTTTCAGATCTTGCACCGGTATTCTTCAAAATGTCTTTTTTCTTCCTGAGCTGCGGTAGGAAATATTTGACATGTTTGGCAATCTCAAAACATTCTTCTTTTTCTCTACCGTTCGAACAATTCAGGTTATTTCCTTTAAAACTCAACAATTGGAGAAGGAAAGGAAGGAATATGAGTTATCACGATGGACGAAGGTGAAGATTTTGAATAATCAGGAGGAAGAAAAGAAAACTATTTCAGTTACCAAAAGAAGAGAAAGAAAAGAAATTTTTTTCTCATTCATTAGGAAGAAAAAAGAAGAAGAAACAAAATAAGGAAAACAGGATATCGTGTCAACAAGGGAATATAAAGGTAACATTTTGACCCACAACCCTTAGAAAATAAAGATAAAAAGAAGGAAAAGAAAACTATAAAAAAAATGAAAGCAAGAAGTCACCAAGAGAAAGAGGCAAAAGAAAAGAAAAAATCGACTTATTACGAGAAGCAAACGGAAAGAAGTGTTTTAGAATTGCGAGCATAAGTTTGGCCGTCTTTTTCTCAATGGAGGGAACTTGAACCGTCCCAATAGGCACTAATTCTTGATGTTAAGGGAAAGATTATACGCTAATAACCATCTTTTAGGATATCAGATACGAGGTGGTGCGAGGAATGGGTAAGAGGAAGACCGCGTTATAGGTCTAGTAAATTCTTGTCCCAAAACCATTAAACGAACGAAGGTATTTGCTCCGTTTCAGTACTCATTTCAAGCCAAGACATTTCAAACAGGTAATAAAAAGTAATGAATATGCGGTGTCATTACATTGCTAATGAATCTGAATAGTAAGGCTTCTTGCTGTATTAAAGTAATATGATTAAAACTACTTTTGAAAATGATCTGCAAAAGTAGTAGTAACAGTAGTAGTAGTAGTAGTAGTAGTAGTAGTAGTAGTAGTAGTAGTAGTAGTAGTAGTAATAGTAGTAGTAATAGTAGTAGTAAAAGTAGTAGTAATATTAGTGGTAGCGGTGGTTGCGGTGTTGGTAGTGGCGTTAATATACTTAATCCTACTCTTACTAGCACTCAGCTGTAGAAAAAGACACACATTCATTCATGAAGCTTATCACAAGAACCTCCTCTGTTGCCGCTGCCGCAGAGAGAGAGAGAGAGAGAGAGAGAGAGAGAGAGAGAGAGAGAGAGAGAGAGAGAGAGAGTTAGCGAAAGTGACACCAAGCGAAACGTGGCCAACAGATTTTCCTTTTTTTTCTCTCTTTCTTCGCTGCACACATTCCTACGCTAAAACACATTGTAGGGTCGCGATGTGGAATGTTGTTGCCTGAGCCCACAGAGAGAGATTAAGGTAACGTGCAAATTAACTCAAGGGAGTGAGAAATGCACCGCAAAGACAAATGTGTGTGTGTGTGTGTGTGTGTGTGTGTGTGTGTGTGTGTGTGTGTGTGTGTGTGTGTGTGTGTGTGTGTGTGTGTGTGTGTGTGTGTGTGTGTGTGTGTGTGTGTGTGTGTGTGTGTGTGTGTCTTAAACATTAAAAGTAGGAAGATGAGAAGGAAAGTCAGAGAGAGAGAGAGAGAGAGAGAGAGAGAGAGAGAGAGAGAGAGAGAGAGAGAGAGAGAGAGAGAGAGAGAGAGAGAGAGAGAGAGAGAGGAGGGAGGGAGAGAGAGAGAGGGAGAGAAAGAGTAAAGAAGTAGAGAGGAAGGAAAAAAAAATCAAAGAAAGATAAGATAAGAAAGAAAGGGGAAAAGGAAAAGGCAAGAGAATATTATGTATGAACAGACGGAGAGGGACAAGAAAACAATGGAGAAAAAAAGAAGTGGGAGCAAAACAAGGAGAAAAGAAAGAAGGAAGGAAAAGAAAAAGAGCGAGAGAAAATGGGAAGAGGAAAGAAACAGAAAAATTATCAGTAGAAAAGGAACAGGAGGGGGAAAGTACATGAGAAAAATCAGAGTACATACAAATGAAGGGGATGATACGTCTGGGAGGGAAAAAAGGAAGTAGGATATGGTGAAGGCGGAAAGCTTTCTCTCTCTCTCTCTCTCTCTCTCTCTCTCTCTCTCTCTCTCTCTCTCTCTCGTGTAGGTTTTACGCATCTATTCCTGAACTGTGAGCCTCCTGTTGTTGTATAGATCCGTGTATCATATAACTTTCCTGAGGGTCTGTTCATCCTCTCTCTCTCTCTCTCTCTCTCTCTCTCTCTCTCTCTCTCTCTCTCTCTCTCTCTCTCTCTCTCTCTCTCTCTCTCTCTCTCTCTCTCTCTCTCTCTCTCTCTCTCTCTCACACACACACACACACACACACACACACACACACACACACACACACACACACACACACACACACACACCCTCTTTCCTCCCATCCTTTCCTTATCTTCCACCTTTTTCTTAATTTTTCATAACAATGCCTCCTTATTTCTCCATTTTTCTCTCCCTCTCTCTCTCTTCCTGTTCATCGCCTTCCTCTTTCCCCAAGGATTTATCACCCTCTTCCCATCCTCTTGTCTTCTCACCAAGCTCTTTCTCGTACGTTCTTTCCTTATTTTTCTTTGTTGTCTGTCTTGTACAATCCTCTCAATCATTGTAGTTTATTTTGACTTTTCCTAATGTCTTTAAAAAATCTCGTCTATTCTTTTTCTACTTGTTTATCTTTTAAATTATTTTTAGATCATTATTCTCTACTATACAATTTATTTCTATATATTTCTTCTACTGTTTATGACAGTATTTCCTTCTTCTCTTATCTTTGAACCTCACTTTTATGCCTCTTCTTCCTCTGCCTTTTCCTTCCCCACTTTCTACTTCTACTACTATACTAATACTCCATATAATTCTCTCTCTCTCTCTCTCTCTCTCTCTCTCTCTCTCTCTCTCTCTCTCTCTCTCACCCTACATTTGTCGCTCTCCCTTTATCCCCCAAGTGCCCTGCCATCCATCACAGTGCACCTCATCAACCCACAAACCTGATACAGTAATGATGCTGGTTAGGGACGAGTGTTGACGTTCATTACTTGCGGCTTTGCTCTCCTCCCTACTTTGTGTGCCTCGACAGCCTTATACAAAGATTTTGCTATTTTTGAGAGAGCAACGTGGGGGTTGGTTGTGATGGTAATGTTATTGGTTTTTTTTTTCTTTCTTTTTTGGATACTATGGTATCAGTGGTGGCGTTATTGTATTGGTGGTGTTACGGGTGATAGTACTGCTGTTGTCATTGCTCGGGGGAGGAACTTTTTAGTTGTTGATGGTATTGTTTTAGATAAACCGTGCTATCTATTTCTTTTTGTAATTCTTCTTATTATTATTGTCATTCTTCTTCTTCTTCTTCTTATTATTATTATTATTATTATTATTATTATTATTATTATTATTATTATTATTATTATTATTACTGAGACTATGTATTATTATTATTATTATTATTATTATTATTATTATTATTATCATTATTATCATTACTAATATAAAATTTCTTTTTTTCTCTTCTTTTTTATACTACTACTACTACTACTACTACTACTACTACTACTACTACTACTACTACTACTACTACTACTACTACTACTACTACTACTACTACTACTATTACTACGAGGTTAATCTAAACAAAATATATCATAAAGTCACATATCAAGTCTTCAGAAGTATATTCTTTTTAGGATCAAAGAGCACAAGATTATTTTTGCAGTTTATTCTCGAGAGTTTACGGAAGCTGTTGGCTTGTGATGCATAGACAATGTCAGCCTCCACTTACTTCCTGTCTGAGCTAACTTACCCATACCGAATCCATAAGAAACTCAATCAGCACACCGTATATCTTCAAAACAAGAGAAATTGATTGGTATACCGATTAGAATACCTGGAGATTTTGACGGAATCAATAAAGACTGATTATAATTTAGTTTTCACATTTTCATAACTATATATAGGAAAAAAAATAAGGCCTTATCATCTTCCAAAGCTTCTAAGTAAAAACCAAGCGCAATATAGTAATAGAAAAGTAAAAATATAAAACAAAAGAATAGAAAGACAGCTTAATAAACGTAGGAGGAGAAGAAATCTTTTCAATTGTATAGGAAAAAATAGGGAAAAATGAAAAATATAGGACAGAGGAAAGAAAAGAGTAGTACTAGTAAAAACAGACGAAGAAGAAGCAATAAAAGCAGTTGTAGAAGTGCAAAATGTATAGGACAACGGAAAGGAAAGAGTAGTATAGTAAATAAAGAAAAAAGAAAATTGCAGCTTTTCTTCTATACAAAAAATAGTAATATAAGAGTGCAAGATACAAGACCGTGAAAATAAAAACCAGTGAATGTTGAAAAAAAAAAGTCAGGCAAAAAATAAAAGACACAAGACAGGAAATAGAGTTGTAATACTTGTAAGGGAAAAATAAAGCTCCACCTTTATATTGGCCTCCAAGTCCGTCTTCTTACGATTTCCTCAGAGAGTGTATGAAGAGTCAAGGACAAACATAGGAATGGTTGCAAAGATCGAATGTCTTACGGCGTCACAATGAAGTTGCTCTATGTCTTGTGTGTGTGTGTGTGTGTGTGTGTGTGTGTGTGTGTGTGTGTGTGTGTGTGTGTGTGTGTGTGTGTGTGTGTTTGTAGTTGTGTACTTTAGAGTTATGGAGGTGAGTGTCAAGTCGCATGAGCAGAGACAGAGTAATCGAGTGACTAAACAGCTAAGTTAAGGTTCTAATCTTAAGTCTCCCTCAATCCCCATATGTACATTTTCAGTACGTATGTACTGCAATTACTAATAAACTGTATTATTATTATTATTATTATTATTATTATTATTATTATTATTATTATTATTATTATTATTATTATTATTATTATTATCACTTACGACCTGAGAGAGAGAGAGAGAGAGAGAGAGAGAGAGAGAGAGAGAGAGAGAGAGAGAGAGAGAGACTGTCAGTGGGAGTAAACACAGCTGGTGATAACGAATACGAACGGATAAGTGAAGGAAAAATAAACGAGAGGAAAGAAGAAAAACGAAAGAGTTCCCTGAGGAAGCAGAAAATATTCTATCTATCTATCTATCTATCTATCTATCTATCTATCTATCTATCTATCTATCTATCTATCTATCTATATATATATATATATATATATATATATATATATATATATATATATATATATATATATATATATATATATATATATATATATATATATATATATATATATATATATATATATATATATATATATATATATATATATATATATATATATATATATATATATATATATATATATATATATATATATATATATATATATATATATATATATATATATATATATATATATATATATATATATATATATATATATATATATATATATATATATATATATATATATATATATATATATATATATATATATATATATATATATATATATATATATATATATATATATATATATATATATATATATATATATATATATATATATATATATATATATATATATATATATATATATATATATATATATATATATATATATATATATATATATATATATATATATATATATATATATATATATATATATATATATATATATATATATATATATATATATATATATATATATATATATATATATATATATATATATATATATATATATATATATATATATATATATATATATGAAACATTGGCTATGAGTCACACTGAAGAAATCAAGTTATGCTTGTTATGTATTGCTGAAATTTTTTTTTAAAGTTAGTGAAGTACAGATCATGTTGCTTAATTCAAACCTCACTTAATTACTTACCATTACTTAATCAAGCAACAGTGATATCTTGACACTTAAGCAGAGATGGGTGGCTTATTTTTAATTAAGGAGGATATCAATGTTTTCAGGCTGTCAACACTGACTTAAAGTAACACTTAATACTCACGTACTTATGAAGACGCACACAACCCATCCATCCATCCACCCACATAGCGAGAGAGAGAGAGAGAGAGAGAGAGAGAGAGAGAGAGAGAGAGAGAGAGAGAGAGAGAGAGAGAATGTTGCGTAAATAAACAATTTAAAACAACCATCCATGAAGATCAACAAATAGAAGAAAAAGCTATTTGTGATGAAAGATTAACTAACTTTTTTTGTGGGACGACTAAATTCATGAGTCCCTAGAGAAGTGAGGCCTTGATTTAAGAGACACAGAGGAATCAAGGGAGAAAACGAGGTGCGGAGGCTGGAGGAGATAGGTAGACTGTAGGGAGAAGTATTGGAACACGGCGCACAATAAGGAAAGTTTCATACTCAGCGGAATAAGAGCCATATTTTGAGCCACATATGCGCCGCTCTTCACTATAGTTATTAGGCTAAAATTGAAGTTAGAGCATGATTTTACGGTACTAGTAAGAGATTAACAAGATTTCTGCAGGAGTAACGCTCTTGAGAAATGGCTAATAATCTCTTTGACTTGAATTTTTGAAGGTAGTCGTAGTGAGAGAAAGGTGTTTCTGAATACGATTCTAAGGCATAATGAAGGGCAGGAATATGGTCCGCGAGAAAGAATGTATCAGAGTGAGCAGACTGCGGCACGGGGAGCGTAAGAGGATACAGTGTCAATGAATGAATAGAATTTAAAAGAAAAAAGATCAAACAAGAAGGACGATGGGGGAAGTAGGAGAAAGAACAAGTAAAACCAAGTAGATGTAGGTGAACGATGGGAGAAGTACAAGTAAAAGGCAAAGAGAAGCAAGAATGATCTTGAATGAGAGTAGGGTGACAGCGGAAAAAGCAGGGATGACGACAAGGGAAATATAAATGAATAGATGAATAATTGAATATATATGTATAAAACTAATTAATCTTCATTTATATTATATTTCATGGTACCTTTGGTAAACAATCATCCCTTCTTGTCATTAAAATCTCTGCTTGCTCTTCTGTCTGCTTCCTCTCTCTTGTTTACAGGCAGCACATCCTCTCAGCCTCACCTCATCATTAGCTAGCCTGAACCTTGCACCACCACAGCCTGACACAAGTGATAGGCAGCCATGTTGGCAGCTGTCGTGACCCCTTCGTGTGCTGTCATTTCACTTTTTGTGTGTGCTGTAAATAACGAAGAGTTGACTTTTTCTCTTATTTTCTTGTCTTTTTGTTTATATTTTTTGTCTCTATCAGCACTCCTCCCCACTCTCTCTCTCTCTCTCTCTCTCTCTCTCTCTCTCTACGGTTTGTTTTTATTTATTGTTTTCTAGTTCTTTTTATACTTTTGTGGCTTTAGATTCGAGGTTTTTTTGTATTTTTGTCTCCTCTTTTTCCCTTCCTTCCTCAGGCGAAATATATTTGCTTTTTTTCAGTGATTCAGTTTATTTATTGTCTTAATCTCTATATGGCGTCAGGACTGAAATATTTCTCTCTCTCTCTCTCTCTCTCTCTCTCTCTCTCTCTCTCTCTCTCTCGGGCAAGTATTTTTTTTTTTTTTTTTGAAAGGGAGGATGTGACTTGTTTTTCATCGTCTTTTTCTGCCTGAGTGAATGGCAGTATGTTCGTGTGACTGGTATTTGTGGCACCGCGCTTACCTCACCGTGTTGATAACTAAAAATGTTGGTTTTAAATATTTCGAATGAATTTGCATAACTATTAGCGATATGAATACGATTTTTGATGCATGGTATATCATGATTTTTTTATATAGCAACTTTATTGTTTTACGAAATTGTTATCTTTATTTTTTCATATGAATAATATTTTTTATCTTTAATATCATTATAGTTCTGCATTCTTTACATGCTGTGATTAGCAGAGTAAAAAGAGAAGGCACAGTGCTGGGAATTCCACTCTCTTTGACTTTATACTTCCAAAGAAACAAGAAATGTGTCGTAGTAGTAGTTGTTGTAGTAGTAGTAGTAGTAGTACTAGTACTAGTAGTAGTAGTAGTAGTAGTAGTAGTAGTAGTAGTAGTAGTAGTAGTAGTAGTAGCAGTAGCAGCAGCAGCAGCAGCAGCAGCAGCAGCAGCAGCAGCAGCAGCAGCAGCAGCAGTAGTAGTAGTAGTAGTAGTAGTAGTAGTAGTAGTAGTAGTAGTAGTAGTAGTAGTAGTAGTAGTAGTAGGAGGAGGAGGAGGAGGAGGAGGAGGAGGAGGAGGAGGAGGAGGAGGAGGAGGAGGAGGAGGAGGAGGAGGAGGAGGAGGAGAAAGAGGAGGAAGAGGAGGAGGAGGAGGAAGAGGAGGAGGAGGAGGAAGAGGAGGAAGAGGAAGATTAGACCAACCATTTGAACATCCAAGGGTGATTTCCTAAATATTTTTTATCTTTGGCCAGCAAACTTCTTACTTCAAAGAAAAATAATAGTAGAAGTAGTAGTAGTAGTAGTAGTAGCAGCAGCAGCAGCAACAGCAGTAGTGGTAGTAGTAGTAGTAGTAGTAGTAGTAGTAGTAGTAGTAGTAGTAGTAGTAGTAGTAGTAGTAGTAGTAGTAGTAGTAGTAGTAGTAGTAGTAGTAGTAGTAGTAGTAGTAGTAGTAGTAGTAGTAATAGTAGTAGCATCAGTAAAGGAGAAGTACAGTAGTAGCGGCAGTAGTAGTAGCAACACCACCTTTCTCCCTCGGTGCTGCGTTGACAGGGTTGTCATAACACATTAATGAACCATGGCGTCGCGTTTCATCTCTTCCACGCCCCGACACCACCTCAGCTTTTCCTTACCTAGCGTATCTCTTTGTCAACTCCACCCTGTTGTTCCCGATCATTTCTAACCCCGACCCCTTTATTGCACCACCAAATGAACAGTCTGGCCTTAACTCACATTCATCGCTTTTAAGTAAGTCTGAATTAGTGGAGAACGTTCCGTTACTCTGAACAATAAAGTACAGTGTATAGCTATTTCTCGTCGTCCTAGCTTGTGAAATGTTACTATTCGTTATATGTATGTACAGGTTGTCTGATGAATGAATGTCGTAAGGCTACTCTTACATTGTTGGGGAAGATTATATGCTGATATTTGACATTGCTCAAAAATTTTGTGTTGAGTGCATATTTATTTTCTTTAGTATGTACTGACTATAGGTGACGGCTACAAATTTGAAAGAAATTAATAATAAGAATAGAAAAGATATTGCATACTGACGCTTGACCTTGCAAAGAACTGATTATTTTCTATAGTGTTAGGAGACTGACTGCAGGCTGCTAGAGACTTAAATTGACTAAATAACTAAGACTATAGAAAAGAGATTTTATACAGACGCTTGGCTTTCCGGGAGAAATTAGAGTAAAGTAGATGCATATTTTCTATGATATTTGGAAAGTGACTATGGGGCGGCTGAAAACTTCAACAAACCAATTTAGTAACACTACAGTATACTATATAGAGATAATAATTTATTTGTTCTTTGTTTTGTATTTTATCCTGCTCGTGTCAGGAAAGTGATCAAAGGCTCGAAAAAAATCTGCAGGGACTGCCACATATAAGACTTCTGGTGCGGTATTCTGCAAACCGCCGTAGCAAATGACGTGGTCATAGGTAGACAAAATGGCGCATTTTGAGACATAAGTCCAGCTATGACAGGCTCTAATATTGTGACGTAGTCAGAAGTGCTAAGACAGGGTCCACCTTGTTAAAGCATCGCCAATGAGAGTCATAACTCTTGTCAACATTGTGGGAACATAGTTGTATATAACATAACACGACCTTTAATAGTTTTTATGATTAATTTAACGATAAATATCAGTGATGATCATCAAATAGTGTCCTTATTCTGTTATAATGTATTATTGAAAAAAAAAAAAAGCCAGTAGCGATACGATCAGTTTTCCCAAAACTCGAACAAACCTTGCCTGTGCCGTCTACATTTATTTTTTTTCTAATGCAAGAGGCAAGGCTTCCAAGGGCAACAAAATGTTAGAAAAAAAAGGCCCACTGGAACTGCAGGTTCCATAAAAGATCCAAAAGAGTCATCCAAAAGCCAGGGACAAATATGTCTTGACACTTCTCTCTTAAAAGAAGTCAAGTTGTAGGAAGATGGAAATACAGAAGGAGGCAGGGAGTTCCAGAGTCAACTAGTGAAAGATATGAATGATTGAGAATACTGGGTAACTCTTGTATTAGAAGGTTGGACAAAATAGGGATGAGAGGAAGAAGAAAGCCTTGTGCAGCGAGGCTGCAGGAGGAGGGAGGCATGCGGTTAGCAAGATCAGTAGAACAGTTAGCATGAAAATAGCGATAAAAGATAGCAAGAAATACAAGAGATTTCGGCGGTGAGAAAGAGGCTGAAGACAGTCAGTCAGAGGAGGGGAGTTGATGAGACGAAAAGCTTTTGATTCCACCCTATCTAAAAAAGCTGTGAGTGGAACCCCCCCCCCAAAAAAAAAAAACATGCGAAGAATACTCTATACAAGGACGGATAAGGCCCTTGTACAGAGTTAGCAATTGGAGCGGCGAGAAAAACTGGCGGAGACGCCGCAGAACGTCTAACTTCATAGAAGCTGTTTTAGCAAGAGATGAGATGTGAAGTTTCCAGTTAAGATTATGAGTAAAGGACAGACCGAGGATATTCAGTGTGGAAGAGGGAGACAGTTGAGTGTCATTGAAGAAGAGGGATAGTTGTCTGGAAGATTGTGTCAAGGTGATAGATGGAGAAATTGAGATTTTGAGGCATTGAAAACTACTATGTTTTCTCTGGCCCAATCAGAAATCTTAGAAAGATAAAAAGTCAGGCGTTCTGTGGCGTCCCTGTGTGATCTGCTGACTTTCTGAAGGGTTGGTCGCCTCTGAAAAGACGTGGAAAAGATGTGGGGTGGTATGATCAGCGTAGAAGTGGATAGGGCAAGAAGTTTGGTTAAAAAGGTCATTAATTAATAATAGAGAAAAAGTGTGTGATAGGACAGAACCCCGAGGAACACCACTGTTAACAACTTTAGGAGAAGAACAGTGACCGTCTACCACGGTTGCACAAGAACTTGAGATAAAGTTACAGAGAGAAGGATAGAAACCATAGGAGGGCAGTTTTGAAATCAAAGCTTTGTGCCAGACTCTATCAAAAGCTTTTGATATGTCTAACGGGACAGGAAAAGTTTCACCGAAATCTCTAAAAGAGAATGACCAAGACTCAGTAAGAAAAGCCAGAAGATTTTGAAGTGAAAGATGTTTAAGAATCTTCCTATTGAGGATTGATTAAAAACTTTAGACAAGCAAGAGATTAAAGCTATAGGACGGTAGTTTGAGGGATAAGAACGGTCACCCTTTTCAGGAACAGGCTGAATGTAGGCAAACTTCCAGCAAAAAGTAAAGGTAGAAGTCGATAGACATACCTAGTTGAAATAGTTTGGCCAGGCAAGGTGCAAGCACGGAAGCACAGTTTTTGAGAACAATAGGAGGGACTCCATCGGGTCCATAAGCCTTCCTAGAGCTGTCGGGAGTAATCTTCTGTTTATTATGTTTCTTTTGTTTGGATGCAATGTCTAACAATTCTCAAAAGTAGTAATATGATGTCAAAATGATTTATATAAAAGAACTTATGTTAGGAACCTATTTCTTTTTATATAGGTAGAGTTGACAAATTGTGAGCCTTAAGATTTTGAATACAGTGATGGCATGAGGCCTGACGATAACTGTGTAGAGTAAGGACCCTTTTTTTCTCCTGTCTTTTTTACAGTATTATGTTCTTGTTTTTTTGTTTTTGTTTTTTTTAGAAAGATTATAGGAAAAATGAAGTTAGTTTCACTGTGATTCCCCTTTTTTTTAATGGATAAAAGTAGTTCTAAAAAATAAAGTCTAGTTCATGACATGACATACGTGTTTGTTTGTTTTTTTTATTTTCCATCTTACTTATCTATTGATATGTATTAGTTTCATATTTCTGCATATGACCTCCTGCGTTATTTTGATTGATTCGTGACAGTTTGAGGTATATAAAATCATATCTCTTTGTCATAATGTGATCTCTCTCTGACAAAATTTTTCTCTTAGTTTTCTTTTTCCAATACATTTCCTTTCTGATACTTTAACCAGACACAATAATATAAGAAACAGTAAATATGGTGGAAAAAAAGATAAAGACGAATAGTACATAGTATAGTAATAATCAGAGTAATATAATTAGATATCGGACATAGAAGTTGCCATTGAAACCATTTTAGTTTTTATTTATGATACTTTTAACCAAAATATGTAAAGAAAACATTATTTTTTCATCACTCTGTTTCACAGAAAACCATATTTAAAAAAAATATATACATTTAAGAATATTTTAACTATGTGAAGTCAGCGAAAAATTTTCCTATCTATCTATCTATCTCTCTATCTATCTAGCTATATATGTTCCTATCTATCTATCTTTCTATATGTTTGTCCATACAATCTATCTATCTATCTATCTTTTATATGTTTGTCTATAAATCTATCTATCTATCTATCTATCTATCTACCTATCTATCTCTTTATCTATTTATTCAGATAGATAGATAGATAGATAGATGGTTAATTGATGATAATTCTGGTGTTCGGAAATGCCTTTGTGTGTGTGTGTGTGTGTGTGTGTGTGTGTGTGTGTGTGTGTGTGTGTGTGTGTGTGTGTGTGTTTGTTTATTTATCTCTCCTCCCTCCTCTCCTCCTCCTCTCTCTCTCTCTCTCTCTCTCTCTCTCTCTCTCTCTCTCTCTCTCTCTCTCTCTCTCTCTCTCTCTCTCTCTCTCTCTCTATATATATATATATATATATATATATATATATATATATATATATATATATATATATATATATATATATATATATATATATATATATATATATATATATATATATATATATATATATATATATATATATATATATATATATATATATATATATATATATATATATATATATATATATATATATATATATATATATATATATATATATATATATATATATATATATATATATATATATATATATATATATATATAT
Organism: Portunus trituberculatus; assembly: GCF_017591435.1. Taxonomy (NCBI): domain Eukaryota; kingdom Metazoa; phylum Arthropoda; class Malacostraca; order Decapoda; family Portunidae; genus Portunus; species Portunus trituberculatus. Next base: position 151,146 of record NC_059286.1, read on the forward strand.
ATATATATATATATATATATATATATATATATATATATATATATATATATATATATATATATATATATATATATATATATATATATATATATATATATATATATATATATATATATATATATATATATATAGAGAGAGATAGAGAGAGAGAGAGAGAGAGAGAGAGAGAGAGAGAGAGAGAGAGAGAGAGAGAGAGAGAGAGAGAGAGAGAGAGAGAGAGAGAGAGAGAGAGAGAGAGAGAGAGAGAGAGAGAGAGAGAGAGAGAGAGAGAGAGAGAGAGAGAGAGAGAGATAGAGATAACACAGACACACACACACACACACACACACACACACACACACACACACACACACACACACACACACACACACACACACACACACACACACTGGCTTCACAAGCCAGAGGACCGGGGTTCGATTCCCCGGCCGGGTGGAGATATTTGGGTGTGTCTCCTTTCACGTGTAGCCCCTGTTCACCTAGTAGTGAGTAAGTACGGAATGTAAATCGAGGAGTTGTGACCTTGTTGTCCCGGTGTGTGGTGTGTGCCTGGTCTCAGGCCTATCCGAAGGTCGGAAATAATGAGCTCTGAGCTCGTTCCGTAGGGTAACGTCTGGCTGTCTCGTCAGAGACTGCAGCAGATCAAACAGTGACACACACACACACACACACACACACACACACACACACACACACGCCTGAGAGCGCCTAACTTCATAGATGCTGTTTTAGCAAGAGATGAGATGTGAAGTTTCCAGTTAAGATTATGAGTAAAGGACAGTAAAGGCATTTTCGAACACCAGAATTATCATCAATTAACCATATATATATATATATATATATATATATATATATATATATATATATATATATATATATATATATATATATATATATATATATATATATATATATATATATATATATATATATATATATATATATATATATATATATATATATATATATATATATATATATATATATATATATATATATATATATATATATATATATATATATATATATATATATATATATATATATATATATATATATATATATATATATATATATATATATATATATATATATATATATATATATATATATATATATATATATATATATATATATATATATATATATATATATATATATATATATATATATATATATATATATATATATATATATATATATATATATATATATATATATATATATATATATATATATATATATATATATATATATATATATATATATATATATATATATATATATATATATATATATATATACATATATATATATATATATATATATATATATATATATATATATATATATATATATATATATATATATATTTTTTTTTCGGAGTCAAACCAGCTAAGGGCAAAAAAATACTTAAAAAAAAAAAGCTCACTTGAAGTTCTGGTTCGCTTCAAGAGAGGTAATTATTTAGACAAAATTAAGAAAGAAATGTCTTGAAACCTCCTTCTTAAAAGAAATCAAGTTCGTAGGAAGACGGAAATACAGAAGGAGGCAGGGAGTTCCAGAATTTACCAGTGAAAGGTATGAATGATTGAGAGTACTGGTTAACTTTTGCGTTAGAGAGTTGGACAGAATAGGGATGAGAGGAAGAAGAAAGCCTTGTTCAGCGAGGCCGCAGGAAGAGGGGAGGCATACAGATAACAAGATCAGTAGAACAGTTAGTATGAAAATAGCGATAAAAGATAGAAAGAGATGCAACATTTCGGCGGTGAGAAAGAGGCTGAAGAGAGTCAGTCAAAGGAGAAGAGTTGATGAGACGAAAAGCTTTGGATAACACCCTATCTAATAAAGCTGTGTGAGTGGAACCGCCCTCCCCCCCACACACACACATGCAAAGAGTACTCCATACAGGGACGGAGAAGGCCCTTGTACAGAGTTAGCAGTTGGAGCGGCGAGAAAAACTGGTGGATACGCCTGAGAGCGCCTAACTTCATAGATGCTGTTTTAGCAAGAGATGAGATGTGAAGTTTCCAGTTAAGATTATGAGTAAAGGACAGACCGAGGATGTTCAGTGTAGAAGACGGAGATAGTTGAGTGTCATTGAAGAAGAGTGGATAGTTGTCTGGAAGGTTGTGTCGAGTTGATAGATGGAGGAATTGAGTGTTTGAGGCATTGAAAACTAATAAGTTTTCTATGTCCCAATCAAAAATCTTAGAAAGATCATAAGTCAGGCGTTCTGTGGCGTCCCTGTGTGATCTGCTGACTTTCTGAAGGGTTGGTAGCCTCTAAAGCAGTGGTTCCCAACCTTTTCTAGTTTGCGGCACCCTTGGCAAGCCTTTCAAAACTTCCCGGCACCCTTATAAGGAAATACATATTTAAAATCTCCGTTGTTTTTTTTACAAATTTACGACGTGTTTACATTTGGTATTACAGGAGAAAATTATTAAATTTTGCTTTTGGTGTTATAAAGCATAGAGAAATTCATTACTAATACTTCGTAATTAATTACTAAAAAAAAGAAAAAGATGAACAAACGACTCACGAACTCAGCTAGTTAGCAATACATACCAGGTATGTATTGCTAACGAGCTGAGGAGGAGGATATGTCATACCTTCTGCTTCCTTTGCGTCACCAATCAGTACTGAGACATTCTGGGCTCTGGCCAGTGGCGACTCGCTGTGCGCCCTGCCCTGTACGTGTGTCATACGCGTCAGTCTACAACCCTCACTCCCCTCCCTCCCTCCCACTCTCCCGCCAAGCTGTTCTCTCCAGTGTCCGTACAATTATTACACAGCAAAATCATATAATTAGTATTGTTCTCCTGGATTGTAATTTTCCATAAGTACAAATTATTATACAAATTCAATGAAAAGTAGCTAAGTTGAAAATTCGATCGCTAAATTGTGCAGCAGCAGCAGAAGCAGAGAGAGTGAAGTTAATGCAATTTTTTCCCCTGAATTTTGGCGGCACCCTCAAAAGATCTCACGGCACCCCTTGGTGCCGCGGCACACCAGTTGGGAATCACTGCTCTAAAGGGATGTGGAAAGATGTAGAGTGATATCATCAGCTTGGTTAAGATCATTAATGAATAATAGAAAGAGAGTGGGTGACAGTACTAGTAGTAGTAGTAGTAGTAGTAGTAGTAGCGAGGCGGTGGCGCAGTGGATAAGGTGGTGAGCGTGGGATCGGGCAGACGTCCACGCGTAGGTTAGAATCCCACCACGTACAGCCTTAAAACACTTTGCCATTTGTCGAGTGGTTTAAAGTTACCTACATGTCACCATGATACCCAGGCTCTAGGTGGTTACACTCAAGATGAGCTTGGGTGGGGACATGGGCCTTAATATGGGCACCACTATAAATAAAATTGCATGCGCCACTAATGGGCGGAAGCGCTTCCCATACACTCTTCAAGTGTGCCTACAGGCGCTATAGGCCTTACCGTAAAAAAAAAAAAAAGTATTAGTAGTAGAGAGAGAGAGAGAGAGAGAGAGAGAGAGAGAGAGAGAGAGAGAATGTCATGATCCGAACTGTTGCACGACGTTGCACAAATTCTCAGTCAAAAGTTTTTTCTATCTTTAATTAACAAAAGTAATATCTATACATAAGATGTTCGATACGGCGCCGACATGTAACAATCACAACTCTTTCTGTTGTCTTCTCCACTGCAAATCATTACAATTTCCCTTACAAACATCCATAAGAATTACCTTAATCTCGTATATATTCTTACACCAGAACGGATTCCACCTCAACGTCGTCCACTATATCTTCATAACGTATTACATTATCTGAACACTGCTTTATTTATCAGTAAATCTCATATGTAGTAAGTACAACATTTCGCCCTTCCTACCAGTTATCCGTATATAAATGAATGCATGAATACATGAATACAAGCAACCAACGTGACGTACCACCAAATATATTACCATACACATCTAGTTACCTTACTCCAATCACAAAAATGACAACGTAACACACCACCGAATATAATGACAAATCTTAATATATCCACACAAGTAACTTCACTCAGCGAATCTCTTTCTCTTGGTACCCATACATAGAACTACGTTAACTTCGTACACGAATACACACAAGTAAATATGTTAGATAACTTGTTCGTCCGAGCAACACACATGCACATACGTAGGTAGCCGTATACAAAATCCTTTACTCATAAATGAAAACGCAAGTATATATCGACGTCATTATGAACCAAGTACATACACATAAACCATACTAAAATAATACCTAAATCTCCTATCATGATTCCTCCTTCATTCTAATTTACCTCAAAGACTGCATTGCAACTCATAGCTCCACTTACTGGTTATATTTTGGAGTACAAAACGTTCATGCCGCCCTCTAGCATGCAGCCGAGGGCGGCCCGCTCAGAGCCGCGGTTGTCCTCTCTGCTTCCTCTCTCGTCTTTCTCTGTCCCAATCCTCTATAATTTCCCTTCAGGAACTTACGGGGGCGTGTCTTGACACACACAACACGCCCCTCAAATGTACCATCAACCAATCAAGTACAAGCTCACGTGACCCCCCCACGTGTGGTATCAACAACATCTAAGAACGACATCACAGGATGTTTACCTGACCTGGGCTATATATATCTGCCCGGGCTGGCCTGGGTCAGCTGGCCTGGGTCATTAACTGTTTCCTTTTGACCCTCCTGCCCTTCCTAATCACACACACACACACACACACACACACACACACACACACACACACACACACACATATAGGTATTTCAGGACATCAGAATTATTATTAATTACCACAACTCCATCAACAGTAGTAAGGTACATATACAAGGTGCATCATCTAATGATATGTATATACCGCATGAGCTTCGAGGCAAGACGCTGTTGTAACAATCATTTGTTACTTTATTTACTTGTGTGCTGCTTCCCAGACTCCACCACCTTCCTCGATGATTTTATAGTTTTGTATCAGCTGTGTGTATAGTGAAAGTGTGCAAGTATTAGGGACATGCTCTGGCACTTCAGGCAGCAGTAATATCCAATGCGATCGTGAATAATGAGATGTTACCATGTTACCATGGTAAGTGCAGTGTCTAAATAATGTAATACCTTAACAACGTGTTAATGCTGTAAGTAATTATAGTGAATGATTCTAGCGCTATTGTTGTCAGGTTGGTATTAGGAATAAGTGTTTTAGTGAGTCTCTTTCAGTGTTATGGAAAGTTCGTCCCATGTATGGATAAACTGGATAGTTCTGGATAATGGAGGAGTTATTGCTGTGAGCTATATCTATATTTTTTTTAATTAAAATGAAACTTTGTGGATTATGTAATAATTTATTATATGTATTAGGATATAATATGAATCTATTTCACAAGGTCGAAACGGTTCGAAATAAAGCTGTTGTAGCTTACTTAAGATGAATATTCCTCTTTACAGAGTCCATAAAGTAGCAGAAAATATAGGAAAAGTACGACAGAGTAAATACATAAACAAAAGCATATCATCTGCCATTATCTTTACTCATCAGCTGTGGTAACTTAATATTGTTATTTATATGGCGTTCGTTAGTGAAAGATCTATATGTATCAAAAGAAAAGTTATAAAAACTGGTGTATTATAACTCACATGGATTGAGGAGTACGTGTAGCTAGTATGAGAGCGAAGTGACGTCTCAGGGGCGAGAGCTTCATGGCCTGAGACCCTGATACGAAGTTAACAACTTGTATCATACACGTCCATGGTAGCAGACGTGTCAAGACTGACAGCGGTGTCCTTGTCTTTTTATCAATGTCAAATTATTTAAGTTACAAATTGTTTAAGTATTTGTCGTGAGATTAAGATATTTTTGATGCCCTTGATGCAATATACGGATAATTTCCATACTCCTGGTATCACTTACCAACATCTTTTAACTTCTAATTGAAAAATTGATATGCGTGAAACAGACCACAGAAAGACTATTGTTGTGAGCTTTTCAACTGGGATGTGGAAAAAACGTTGTGTTTGGGCCATTTTATGTAGATAACTAGCAGAAACCTAATCTTTTCTTCTATCACTCTTAAGTGTTTTCTTTTTTTTTCATGTACTATAAATAGCTTTCCAATCTCGAATCATAATATATCGATAACTGCGTAATATTTCCTGTTATCCCTCATTCCTTTTTAGACCACTTGCACACTCACAACACCTCAACGTTTCTCTTCCTCCTCCGCCTCCTCTTTTTCCTCCTCCTACACTCAGTACACTCTCACCTCGGCCACAGCGTAAACAAACAACAAGCTTTGCTCCTCGTGACCAAAAACAGGAGGGGCATCGGGCGAAGCATGAACCGAGTGTACCGTAACTCAGCCATAACTCAGACGTGCCGCCGTGAACCTTCTTATTACACCCACCGCCGCCTAAAGGGGACTCGGCTGCCTTACCTGCTTTGGTTTTGATCAATAGGTGTTATACCTTAGAAATTTTGGTGAAGAGGAACACAACGGTCCGTATTTTAAGTGGTTTATTCGTCTGTTGTCTTCCCGAGTTGTTGCCACTTGACTTGCAAGTGAACTGTAGGTTTTTGGGTCATATCTTTTTGAGTTTGCTAGTTCCCGCCTTGAAAGCTTTGAAGGTGCTGAGTCTTAATTGCAATTTTGGGGAGTTGCATTTATTCGTCTAGTCGTCCTCCCCCAACCTATAACCAGATAGGCAGGGCTTGACTACATTTTGCTCATTCATTCATTTAATCAGTTTATCCTTCGATCATTCAGTCAGTTTAAAGTATGTTCAGTCAACATTCTGTTCAGTTAGTGCCTCACTAAGTCATGTCTGTCTATTTATTAGTCCATTTGTTGGTCCACATGTCTGTCTGTACTAGTGAGCCAGTCTGTCACTTGGCCTTTCTGTTAGTCGATCCGTCGCTTTCAAAATGTTTTGAGGGGGAATATGGCAAAGTCCATATTGACTCCACAATGTTGATTTTGTTTTGCGAGGGATATTTTTTCTCTCTTAGTTATCCAAATAGAAAGGCTTTTTTTCTTCCTCCTCCTCCTTGTCCTCTTTCACCTCCTCCTCTGCCTCCTCCTCCTCTGCCTCCTCCTTCTCCTTTTCCTCCTCCCCCTCCTTCTCATCCTCCTTCTCATCCTTCTCCTCCTCTCCTCCTCCTCCTCCTCCTCCTCCTCCTCCTCCTCCTCCTCCTACGCTTCCACAACCACCTCCACCTCCTCGTCCTCCTTCTACTCCTCCTCCTTCTCCTCTTTCTCCTCCTCTTCCTCCTCCTCCTCCTCCTCCGCCGCCGCCGCCGCAACCGCCTCCACCTCCTCTTCTTCCTCCTCCTCCGCCGCCGCCTCCGTCTCCTCCTCCTCCTCCTCCCCCTACTCCGCCACCGCCTCCGCCTCCGCCTCCTCTTCCTCCTCCGCCTCCGCCTCAGCTTCCGCCTCTTCCTCCTCCTCTTCCTCCTCCTCGTCCTCCTCATCCTCTAATCAGGTTAACTATATAATTTTGTCGGATTTTTTTTTCTTTTGAAGATTTGCAAAACTATACATTCTTGGAAAGTTATTGACTAAGAAATCAGAAAATCAATGTTTTGCATTTGTTCAGGAATGTATATACTTTTTTTTATGCAAGAGGGAAACTAACCAAGGGAAAAAAAAAAAAAAAAAAAGGGCCCACTTAAAATGCTAGTTCCCTTAAAGATTGATGAAGAATTAGCCAAAATTCAGGGACAAATGTTTTGAAACCTCCCTCTTAAAAGAAGTCAAGTCGTAGGAAGATGGAAATACAGAAGCAGGCAGGGAGTTTCAAAGTTAACTATATTAGAATTTGCAAGATGGCCGCCATAAAATGTATGTTTTTTTCAATATCTTGGCTTCTAAATGAGATGGGACGTTGATTTTAATAGCTAAACTTACATTTTCAGTGTCAAGGAATCCACTGGTCCAAGTTATCATTTCATAGTTTCTGTATTACCCCATTTAAAAAAAAAAACAATAATCCACCATATGGGTAAAAAACGACACGTCCCAGACGGTCAGTCCGATACTAACTGAGACTTATTTTAATTGAGATGTCTTTCAACTTTTTTATGTTTGAATAACCACTTTAAGCATCATACACAATCATTGACAGTCTTTATGCATCGTCATTATCATCATCATCATCATCATTATTGTGTTTGAAATCCTCATCATTATGGCACTGGTTCCTGCACTGACACATGTCAGTACAGGCTAAGTCCTTTGCTTTGCAGGAACATTTGCAGAAGAGCAGTAGTGGATAAGGTGGTGAGCATGGGATCGGGCGGACGTCCACGCGTAGGTTCGAATCCCACCACGTCTCGGCTTGATCTGGAAAATGCCATCAGTCTTGCAAACAGGTCCTTGGTCTCCTTCAGATCTAAAGTATTGTCTCCGATTTTCACTGTAATAATCTCCATTGATCCGCTCTGACACGTAATCTTCATACAACTTTTGTCCAGTGACATCAACATTCAAGATCTATGGTACATACTCGGTTGGGATGAAGGCATGAGTGATCACATTGTGCAGCTTCTCCCATTTAGTTGCTCAGGGGTTTACATGGTTCAGTGATCTTGTCAACTTAATATGTACCCTTTTGACTGCACTTGGCCCAAACTCATGATGCTCTGCGATTCTGTCAGCTTCCATATCAAACTGACTCTTGAATTGTTTTGACAGATGTGAAAGTTCTGATGTGACCTGGAAAAATCTGTCTGACATTGGCATTGTTGGAGATGGCTGCCAAATAGGTACTACAAACAAATGGATGGATTGCTAAAACCAACTACCACAGAGGTCCTCCCAGCCCCAAAGACCATCTTTGCATGAGATGGTCCAATGCAGGAGCAAATCTGACTGCTCTCCTAGCAGAAGTTCTTGTAAAGCGAAAGGACTTAGCCTATACTGACATGTGTCAGTGCAGTAAACAGTGCCAGAACGATGATGATTTTCAAGCTCTGGTACACGATATTGATGATGATGATGATTATGACGATGCATAAAGATTGTCGTTGATTATGTCATGATGTTTAAAATGGTTATTCAAACATAAAAAGTTGAAAGACATCTCAAGTAATATAAATCTAAGTTAGTATCTGACTGACCGTCTGGGATGTGTCGTTTTTTTACCCATATGGTGTGGATTAAGTTTTTTTAATGGAATAATGAAAAAAATATGAAATGATAACTTAGACAATTGGATTCCCTGACCCTGAAAATATAGGTTTGGCTATCAAAATCAACATTCTATCTCATTTAGAAGCCAAGATATGAAAAAAATCATTAATTCAATGGCGAATATTTTGTAAATTCCAATATGGCCGCCATATACACATTTGGGCAAAATGCAAGCATTAATTTTCTAATTCCTTAGATAATAATTTTTCCAAAAAGGTATAGTTTTGGAAATCTTGAAAAAATTCTCACATAAGTTTAAATCAATACATAAGGAACCTGATTATCCGTCTCCTCCGCCCACCTTCTCCTCCTCCTCTTCCTGGATGATGGGAGGATGGAGAAGAGCCTTCTTCAGCACTATCCTGTTTCTCCCATTAATATAGTTAGCGTTGAATAGCTACCCAACAACCTAAGGATCTTAGTGTTTTGTTACTACTTGGAATTACTTTGTATTTTATTGTATCCCATTTCTTCCTCCTTTTCCTACTCCTCCTCCTCTTCCTCCTCCTCCTCCTTTTCCTCCTCTTCCTCCTCCTCCTCCTCCTCCTCCTCCTCCTCCTCCTCCTCCTCCTCCTCCTCCTCCTCCTCCTCCTCCTCCTCCTCCTCCTCCTGCCCACGACTCTTTTTTTCTTTAATAGAATTGTTAATATCTGGAATAAGCTTCCTTCAGAAATTATAAACAGCTCTTCTATTGCATCATTCAAAAATAAAATTGATAAATATTTAAAAGATAACCTCCAACAAACTCTCTTCTTATACTACTATTATTAATATTACTATTATTATTATTTTGTGTCGTTTTTGTGTCGTCAGATGGAGCTTGCTCATCGTAACTGGAGAATATGTAATTAAAATATTCTAAGAGATTAGGGAGGCGGTGGTGTATAGGATAAGGTGGTGAGTGTGGGATCGGGCAGACCTCCACGCGTAGGTTCGAATCCCACCAAGTACGACCTTAAAACTTTGCCATTTGTCAAGTAGTTTAAAGTTATCTACATGTCACCATGATACCCAGGTTTTAGGTGGTAACACTAAAGATGCGCTTGGATGGTGATATAGGCCCTAATATGGATACGACTATAAATTAAATTGCCTGTGGCATTAATGGTGGAAGCTTAACAGCGCTTCCAATACTCTTCAAATTACCTACAAGAGCTATATGCCAGAACATAAAAAAAGAAAAAATTAAGTTAAACATGATCTGTTGTTCCGGAAACCATGCTGAGTGTCTAATATCAATTTGTGGCTGTCAAGGAAGGAAATGATTTTGCACCAAAGTATTTTTCTAAAATTTCTATAACTACGGATGTGAGACTGATGGGTCAATAGTTTTTCAGCTTCGCTTTTATTACCTTCTTGAATACTGGTGTGACATTTGCGCATTTCCAGTGGGTCGTAATAGTCTAGTTGATAATCTCCCAGCACCTGTGCTTTTATTGGGGTCAATATTTGACTATATCGTCTAATCTAATTTCATCTGTTATTAGCTTTTCGTTTTCCGACCTCTAAATATATTGATCGCGGTTGGCAAGGTCAAAATGTCTTCTGTGATAAACACACTGTGAATAAAGTTATTTAGTATTGTTGCCATTCCATTGTAGTCACTAACAAGTGTGTTATTATTATCTTTTAAGGGTCCATTTCTTTTCTTTGACAGTTTTTTTTATTAAGAATGTATTTAGGATTTGTTTTCACTTGCCTTTATATGTTTATTTCAAGGTTGGGTTTCGACTTCCTTATCTCTTTGCCACAACATCGTTTGGTGGGAATATAACAGCTGTAATCGTTATCAGATTTAGTTTGTTATATATATATATATATATATATATATATATATATATATATATATATATATATATATATATATATATATATATATATATATATATATATATATAGGCTCTTTTTTCTAGCGATGATGTGTTTTAATGTGTTTGTTATTCATTGTGGATTTTTACTGCTATTGATCTGTTTTTTTTTTTTTTACTTGAGGAGGAGGAGGAGGAGGAGGAGGAGGAGGAGGAGGAGGAGGAGGAGGAAGAGGAGGAGGAAGAGGAGGAGGAATAAAAGGAAGAAGAGAAGGAGGAGGAAGAGGACGACGAGGAGGAGGAAGAGGAGGAAGAGGAGGATGGGGGGTAGGTGGAAGAGCAGTAGGAGGAGGAAGAGGAGGATTAGGAGGAGAAGGAGCAGGCGAAAATACAAGGATAAAAAGAATGATCATGCTAAATTTGCACAAACGTAAGCCGCCTCCCTCACATTTTTTTTTTTTCCTTACAAGTGACAATGAAAGCTTTTATTCAGTACTTGGCAAGGCAAATTGAAGTGTGGTAACCCAAGCAGAAATTTTTGTGTGTGGGAGGGCTTGGCTTGGCATGGGTTGATGTGGAGCTTAGAAAGGGAGGCCAGGAAAATGGGAAGGAGAAGGAGGGCATGAAGGGTGAAGACTTGATAGTACAGTACGGTGGTTTGTTTGTTTAGTTTATTCAAGTGTTTGTTGCTGTTGATCGAAGGTAAGCAAAAGTAAGTAAATAATAAATCGGTTTGAAATGAAATGGCCTCTTTGAAGAGGAAAGTCTCTGCTATTGTTACAAACTCTGCCTCTGACATCATCATATCCTCTTCAGAACTACTACAACAACTACTACTACTACTACTACTACTACTACTACTACTACTACTACTACTACTACTACTACTACTATTACCAATACCACCACTACTACTACAACTACTACTACTGGTACTACTACTACGGCAACAAAAGACAAAACACAGCATACAAAATATAAAATAGTATTAAAAAGAAAAAGTAAAATTTATGTATCCCAAGAAAAAAATAGGAAAAATAATATTTCTTGCATGCCTGGAAAAGAAAGAAAACGGGAAGTGCTGTGCCGAAGCCTGTGTTATTCGAGGAACTTGTTTGGAGGATTTGGTGTTAGGCGCCGCAACAGCATAGGTCATATGGCGCCGCATGAAACTATTTAATTAAAACCAAAAGGGTTTAAAACAAATCGTAAAATAACTAAAACAAGTAAAAACGATAAAATTAATGGTAATTAAAAACAAAAAGCTACAATAATATACATAAAACATTAAAATACATATAATAAAATTAAATAAAATTCACAGCTTTGGGAGAAGGCCAGCTTCTCCCAAAAATCTAAAAACGTCATGGCCTTGGGCCAGACACTTTGGTCCAAGGACCTTTGAGATATAATAGACACCGCTATCTCTACCGCGACAGCGGTAGAGGTAGCGGTGTCGTAACTCTATCAAACTAGGGCACTCTACCAATAGGTGCCGCACGGTAAGCGGCACCAGGCAGTCATCACAGTAAGGTTGAGGGTCCCTGGTCAACAGGTACCTCTGTGTAAGGTACGTGTGACCTATACGCAGTCGCGCCAATAAAGTCTGTAAACGTCGATCTCGAACATGGGTGTATGTCCAGTGAGGGATAGAGGAAATAGTGATCTCTCCCATTTTCGAGGTTGCGACCCCCGTTAGCCATCTCCTCTGCCAGATTGCTGCAACTGCCTCACGAATTAGAGGAAAGACATCTCGAAACGGAACAGACGCAGGAGATGGAGCGCGACTTGCTGCCTCTTTAGCGAGGCGATCTGCGTGTTCATTCCCTGGAACACCAACGTGACCAGGAACCCAACAGAACCCAACACGATATCCTCGTTGTGTAAGAAGGTATAGCCACTCCAGGGCTGATAAAACCAAAGGGTTAAAGGATATAGTGCAAGAGAGAGAAGTAAGAGCACTGCGACAGTCACTAAAAATTGTAAAAGACGAAACCGGTAGAGTAAAAATTATTTGTAAAGCTAGGACTATGGCAGACAGCTCCGCAGTAAAACGGATGCCACTGAAGGAAGGCTGCCAGACCGATAAAAGAGGAAAACCACACTAAATCCAACGCCTGAGTCGGATTTGGAGCCATCAGTAAAAACAGGGATATCATCAGAATGCATAAAAAAGTGTTCTAAAAACCGTGTGTGGGACAGAGCTGGCAGAAAATCCTTCTTGCCATCCATGGCAGGGCATAATGAGATAACAGGAAGCTGCCAATAACCAACTCGCGGGAGACGGAAAGAGTACACAGGAGTGGGGTCGATAGATAACTCTGCCATGAGATTTGCAACACGTAGGCCAAAAGGTTTAGGGAGACTCGGTCGAGTGACATACGCCTGCGAGCGCGAGTCCCGCAACATTGACACACAGGGGACAAAATCAGGCAGACGGTGGGTGCGAAACCAACACCGGAGCATCGAAGATTGGCGCCGGAGGTCGAGCGGCCAGAAACCAGCATCCACTAGAAGGCTAGGTATTGGAGATGTCCGAAATGCACCCGTAGCCAAGCGGACCCCAGCATGATGCACGGGGTCAAGCGAGCGTAGTCGTGCATCTGTTGCGGATGAGTAGATCTCACAGCCGTATTCCAGCTTCGGAAGTATGAGTGTACGGTGAAGCAACAGCAACGTGTCCCTGTCCGCACCCCAAGAGGTATGACTTAAAACCCGAAGAAGGGATAGTGCCTGCCGACAAGACGCCTTAAGAGAGCGAAAATGGGGAACCCAGGTGAGACGGTTGTCAAATAAAAGGCCAAGATATCGAGTCGCCTCCACGCATGAGAGGCGTCTATTGGCGAGGTATAAATCCGGGTCTGGATGGACACCACGGTTGCGACAAAATGCATGGCTACGGTCTTCGAGGTGGAGAATCGAAAACCGTTCATGTTGGCCCAACTGGACACCCTATTGATCGCCAGTTGGAGCTTGCGCTCAATCAGTGACATCCTAGAAGCAGCAAAGAGATGCACAAGTCGTCCACATATAAAGAACTGTGAACGCCATCCGGTAGAGTATCTATAACACCATTTATTGCAACTGCGAATAGCGTAACACTAAGAATACTTCCCTGTGGGACACCGTCATTTAAAGCTGTAGCATCGGAGAGAACACTCCCAACTCGAACCCGTAAAAAACGTCTGGATAAAAACTGCTGGATAAAAATAGGAAGGTGGCCACGAAGGCCAAAATTAAACAAAGACTGTAAAATGCCATGACACCAAGCCGTGTCGTAGGCCTTCTCCAGGTCAAAAAGACTGTTACTTGATGGTGGTGATTAGCGAAGGCCTCACAAATGGAAGACTCTAGGGATAAAAGAGCATCAGTAGTAGACCTCATCTTTCGGAAGCCGTACTGTACCGGTGACAAGTACTTCCCCCTCTCCAAATACCACATGAGTCTTATATTTACCATCTTTTCTAACACTTTGCAAATACAGGACGTTAAAGATATAGGACGGTAGTTCGTAGCCTGGAGATTATCTTTCCCAGGCTTCGGAAATGGGAGAACCACTGCCACAGCCCAAGAAGATGGAAAGTCACCGGTATGCCAAATCATATTATAAAGATTTAAAAGAAAGTTAAAAGCAGTGTCAGACATGTGGCGCAAGAAGGCATAAGGTATATCATCTGGCCCAGGAGAAGAGTCGTGACACTGGGACAAAGCAGTCCGCAACTCGGAAGCAGAGAAAGGGACATTATAAGACTCCTCCAGCGGAAGAAAAGTTTATGCCGAGAGATTCCATTCTCTGGCGGTGACGTGCGCCCGGAGCTGCAGGATGCCTCTGGGAAACACTGGCAAAGTGCTCCGCGAAGAGGTCAGCGACATTCCTAGGGTCTGCCACCGTTCGCCCAGCAGACAACAAAATTGGTGGGGAAGGAGCAGAATACTTCCCAGCAATTCGGCGGACTTTGTTGAAGACATCCGTAAGAGGGTGCGGACGTTTATGGAAGAGACATAGGCTTTCCACGAGGCTCTTTGTGCCTCTTTCAAAATGCGGCGGGCCCGAGCTCGGCATCGCCGAAAAGCTTCCAGGCACTGCGGGTCCCCACGATGTCGCCGGAGACGAGAGAAAGCTGCCCGTTTCTCTTTACCGCTGCAGTGCATGCTGCGTTCCACCAAGGAACGGGACGCTTAGTAAAGCGACCTGACGTCCTAGGGATTGTCTGAAGGGCTAAAGAAATAAAAAATCAGTAAAATAATCAACAGCCTCAGCACAAGTAGAAAAGTCAGCCAGCGGACGAATAAAAGAGCTAAGGTCTGTGAATCGACGCCAATCTGCCTTGTCTAAAACCCAGCGTGGTGGCCGGGACTGTGGCTCAGATTTCACAGATTGCAATAAAATCGGAAAGTGGTCACTACCGTGTAAATCCGGTAGGACTCGCCAATTAAAATCAAGGAAAGAATTAGATGTACAAAGAGAAAGATCGATAGCTGTAAAAGTCCCAGTAGGAGTGTGGAAATGTGTAACATCCCCAGAATTTAAAATCTCCAATCCCTCATCCTCAATAAAAGAACCGATTAAAACCCCACGAGGATTACTAGCACCTTCATCCCACAATGGGTGACGGCCGTTAAAATCTCCCAACAAAGAAAAGGCGGAGTCAGCTGACGCACCAGGCCGTCAAGCTCACCCCTGGAGACAGGAAGCCGAGGAGGAGATATAAACTGCAGATGGTGTACAGTCGTCCCATAAAGACCTTAACAGCAACCACCTGAAGGGAGAGTTAAGTTGTACCGGGATAACAGGTATATCCTGACGGACTAGAATAGCTGTGCCACCGTGGTGGCCCTGGTCAGGAAAGGAGTGTTAAAAAGGCACGATAGCCAGGAGGACTAGAATAAGTACTATCACCTATCATAGTCTCTTGTAGAGCTACACAGGCTGGAGAGAACTCCGACAGCAAAGCTCGGAGTTCCCCCCACGAGGCGCGAAGGCCTCTACAGTTCCATTGTAGAAGCTTGAAGACGACTATTTGGGTGCAGTGGACGAGCGAGCCTTTTGAGGCTGCCCGTGACTGACCTGACTAGAAATAATCAAACGACGAGAAGACACCGGGAATTGAGGTGTGCCGGGTCGTTGGACCTCAGCCTTTCGGCTTATCGGTGGGTGATGCGAACTATCATCACTTTTACTGGTCCTCGGAGGACGAGGATCAGGCAGGACTGCACTTTCCGATACAGTTGGTCCACGAGGGACGGCTATGACAATATCATCGGACGTCTCCATGCTCAGACCGTCCTCATCATAAGAAGCCCGATCTGAGACGGAGGGCGTCACAGAAGGCTGGACAGAAACTACTGGAGCTACCCTAGCAGAGCGGTCCCTGGAGGACTCACGATTATAAGCACCGGGAGAAAACTTAGACTGCTTATGCTGAGCTAAATCTAACGACTCCGCAGAGCCGCGGTGCCGCTTAGTTAGACCCTTGAAAGGCTTAGGAGATACAGGTGGCAAATGGACATCTACTACATGGGTGACTTTGTTCAAGTCCGTATTTTCTCGTCACTTCTAAGAGATGACTCAACCGAGTCATCAGCCAAAATGGCAAACCTGTTAGCCAGATAAACAGTACCACCCGCCCCAACAGAGCGAGAGGTAGCAGGAGGAGTTGTCTTCGGACCGGCAGACTCAGCCGAAGAGCGAGCGGCCAATGAAGCATAGGATGTCGCACCAGTACCATCCTTCTGGCGGTACAGGAGTTCACGGCGGGCGCTACCGAGGCTGATAAACTGACTATTGGCAAGCTGTAGAATGTCCTGCTCCAGGCGATACCTGGGGCATTGCCTGGAACGTACCTGGTGAGCATCACGACAATGAAAACAATAAGCTGCACCATTGCAATGCTCCTCTGAATGCGAGTCGAGTGCAGAGCAATTACCACATCGGGAAGCTTCCTTACACGAGCTTTTCCCGTGACCGTACCCATAGCATGAGAAGCACTGAAGAGGGCGAGAAACAAAGCGCCTCACCCTAAGGTTGATAGGACCGATATTAACACGGTCAGGAAGGGTGGACCCAAAAAAGGTGAGAAGGACCATGTTGGAGGAGTTCCTCATCTTAGTCACCTTTTGTACTGAGCTAGGGCACATTGCTAGTATTTCCTCTTCTGGGAATTCATAGAGGTCTTGGCTATAAACACAACCTTTGCTATAGTTAAAGGTGGGATGAGCCTTAACAGTCTCAAACATGCTGTCAGAAGGGCATGGGAGATGTTGCAACATCCTAGCTTGCGTAAGATCTTTTGCTCGCACAAGCACCCCCTTCCCATACTTTTTCAGATTCCCCTCAGGAATCGTGCCGATTTCTTTGGACAGGTACCGGGAGGCATGGATGAAATTCCACGCCCATTTCTATAGTACGCCACAAACCAACGTGGAGGTGGGATCTGGCGGACTGCTGGAACTGAATTCTCTAAATAGTTTTCAAAAACATTTGGGATGTAATCCATGTCACTGTCTGAAATATTACGTGACTGGAGAAATTCAGTTTTAAAGCCATGGCCGGCGAGGGCAGAGATGCTACATGTTCATAAGCTAAACGAGCTTCATCACATGACATAAACGTTACATAGCAGCGGTTAGAAGGAAAGTCCTTATCATAAACCAGTCGAATGCGAACAACCGTACCATACGCCTTGAGAAGTGAGTGCAAGGCATGATAGGAAAATGATGGATTAACATTTACCATTACAAGAGAGTCATATGCAGCAGAAATGCATCCCTCAAAAGAACTTCCAGAACAGGAGACTGCTGTGGGAGGCCCTTGTGGAGGGGAATCCTCCTCCTTACTCAGACCTGAAGATGACGTCTCGTGGGCCAGGTCAGCCACCTCACGAGAACCTGAATGTTTTTGTGTTTTCCCATAAAAACAGCTACACAAAAATTGGCTCCAGGGGCAAGGGAAACCACCTACTGGGACTACAATGGGAGGAAGCGCTGGCTGCCGTGGACGGGGTACCTCGTCCCCATGCGGACCAGTCGTTTTAAAAAAGGCCCCACATGATACGAATGTTTGTCCACGACAGAGCTGAGACCCCTCCCAAAGCATCCCAGCCTGGACACCCAACCATCCAGCACAGGACAGCCCCTATTGGGCGATCCCTCCAGCGGGTGGCTCCGCTGGTCCACTGGCAGCCTACGTAGGAACCATTTAGTCTGGCCCCTCACTGGCGACCGTACTAGCATGGGTAGCCCTCTCCCCCTCGAAAGGGCAGAGCAGGGGCCTAAGCCCCCTCTAGCCTAGCTCGCCAGGTCACAGGGCACGCAAGCCCCCACCACGACAAGGCGGTTCCCATCTGGGGGGTAGGAGAAGGAACAAGAAGTAAAAGAAGAGAGAAAAAAAGGAATTCTAGAGAGTAAAAGATAAATAGAAGAGAAGTGAATTAGACTATTGTGAGAACAATATTGTGCTTACTATACGAAAATTTTGTATTATGAGTTATCTGTGTTTGTGTATGAATATGCATGTCTTTCTACACACACACACACACACACACACACACACACACACACACACACACACACACACACACATAAAAAAAAAACATCCCTTATCATTGTGAGAGGAGAAGAGTGGAGGATGAAAGGAATGTCAGTGGCGCTGTGGCTTCTCTTTCCTACACACACACACACACACACAGGGCGCGTGGCATCGGTCCGCTCCTCCCGCCATGCCGTCACTCACGCCAGCTCTTCCCTTGCTCGGTGATGGCACGTGACGAGTGACTGTGTGTGTGTGTGTGTGTGTGTGTGTGTGTGTATGGGGAGGGGAGGGGCCCTGCCAGCGAGAACACTTCCCGCTGGCTAGTTCTCTCTCTCTCTCTCTCT